>NC_064923.1:459541325-459844355 GCF_023897955.1 Schistocerca gregaria
ACCCTACGTGGCACAGACACTTCCTATTCCACCATCCATGGCCCGCCGCATGCTAGCGGCATTGGGTTCGTTTGTTTGCCACGGCTTGCTATTCTAGTTAAGGTACGAAAGCCTCATTCTCCTGCGGCACAGGGGCGGTTTGTATCACGTGCCTGACAGAGCGGTAGCACTTTTCATTGGCTCTCACATGACATTGTGGCGCCGTAGTCTTACGTGCCTTATCAGCCTATTGCTGAAAGTCGTTGCGCCACACTCTCTCGCACCACCTATCCAACTTTCGTAAGTCCCGCCGCTCTTGTTTTCTTCCTCCACTTTTTCCTCGAACTAAGTCCGTACTGTGATACTGCCGCCGCAATTGACATCAACGAAGTTGATCTGTGGTTCCATTCAGCAACACAGGTCACCGAATGTGGTTGAGGGGAAGCTTCACCACGACGACTGGCATGCCGTTTGGCAATCGGTGTGCACTCTTTATCTTGACACTGACGTCCAGTCTCCATGGTGACTTACTGTCAATGGGCGCAAGTATGTCGGTCACGCCTTCTACATCTACATCTACATCTACATCCGTACTCCGCAAGCCACCTGACGGTGTGTGGCGGAGGATTCACAGGATTCACATCGCAGCCAATCCATTGTTGTGTCGACTGTGATGTTATGTACACAGACGAGCACCGCCTGGAGCCCAGATTGGCGAAAGGTGTCTGTTTCTTGGTGCGGCAGATGTTGTCCCTAATTACCCGTAGGGCCCCTCATCAGATGTCTACTCAACTGCTCCTCTTTCCGGGCGCTGGATACTTCCCGCAAGCGAAGACGAACGCTGTGAGGTGGATTTAAGAACATGAAGCACACTACTTGTTTGCTGATGCACGAAATGTTTTTGGCAGTTCCTTAATGAAAGTCATTTCGCTGTTGTCCTGAATCCAAAATACAGACAATTTTTCTCCAATTTCCTCGGCAGTGTCTTCTTTAACTCACCCCAGAGATGGGGTGTTCCTATCATGAAGAGTTGATCCCCGCCTCTTTCACACTTAGAACCGACATATTCACTGGTAATCGAATAGTTGTTTCGAATATACACGTTGATAGCCTGAATTAGTCTGACGTCATGCTGCGCCCTCCTCTTCGCGTGCTGCCGATTTCCTGATATTCCCGGTGGTATTAATAACAAAGATAAATAAATAAATAAAAATAACAAAAAAGAACGAAGAGAAAAACAAATAAATAAACGATGTGCATTGTACCTCTACTCCACGTTCCCTATGCTTCCCTTGGTTCCTGCAGTGTGGCCAGGCCTCGGGTTGCGACCCTTGCCCACTTTGCCCCCATACCTCCCTTTGGGCGCCGGGATGGTTCCTTCTTCTTCTTCCTCTTTTTTTTCTTTTTTTTTTTAAAGTGGTTAGCGTTCGCTCGTTGCAAAAGGGTCGTGGGCGAGGCAACGGGTAGAATCCAACAACCACTTATTTTTTAATCTGTATTTTTTTCATCACTGGTCACATTATTGAATTTATATGACACTTGAGCGGTAATATAATGAAAAAACACAATTGCATTTTAATGAAGTTGTAGTGAATTTCATTCGTTATCCGACTATTTACTATTTGTAATTAAATTTTCAAGGGCTTGGGGCAGGCTTGGAAAGCTCAAGCCAAACCTCGATAAATAATGATGCAATGACGTTATTCACAATTAGTGATATAGTAACGCACAATGTGCCAGACGACAACCTGAATGAAAAACGTGAATATTCTCAGGATTTCGAGATCCGTTTCTAAAGTGCACTATATACTGGAATCGTCTGGTACGTTTTTTAGACAATCTCTCGAGGAAGCCATTCAGAATTAGACACCGAAAGATACTGCAACATCGACCAGTGTGTAGGCTATTCATGTCAAGATAAATGACTTAAGATTCATCAGCATTGTCATCATCTTTTGCTGGTTATGGCATGTCTGCAAGAACAATGGACAATACCATCTCCAATGCCACGCTCAGCAAACTGAATCATTCGATATCAGTAATACGGTGCAAGTCCTCCTAAGTACACTACCGGCCATTAAAATTGCTGCACCACGAAGATGATGTGCTACAGACGTGAAATTTAACCGACGGGAAGAAGATGCTGTGATATGCAAATGATTAGCTTTTCAGAGCATTCACACAATGTTAGCGCCGGTAGCCACACCTACAACGTGCTGACATGAGGAAAGTTTCCAACCCATTTCTCATACACAAACAGCAGTTGACCGGCGTTGCCTGCTAAACGTTGTTGCGATGCCTCGTGTAAGGAGCAGAAATGCGTACCATCACGACGCTGATAAAGGTCGCATTGTAACCTAACGCGATTGCCGTGTATCGTATCGCGACACTGCTGCTCGCGTTGGTCGAGATCCAATGACTGTTAGCAGAATATGGAATCGGTGGGTCCAGGAGGGTAATACGGAACGCTGTGCTAGATCCCAGCGGTCTCGTATCACTAGCAGTCGAGATGACAGGTATCTTATCCGCATGGCTGTAACGGATTGTGCAGCCACGTCTCGATCCCTGAGTCAATAGATGGGGACGTTTGCAAGACAACAACCATCTGCACGAACAGTTCGACGACATTTGCAGCAGCATTGAGTATCAGCTCGGAGACCATGGCTGCAGTTACCCTTGACGCTGCATCACAGACAGGAGCGCCTGCGATGGTGTACTCAACGACGAACGTGGGTGCACGAATGGCAAAAGGTCATTTTTTCGGATGAATCCAGGTTCTGTTTACAGCATCATGATGGTCGCATCCGTGTTTAGCGACATCGCGGTGAACGCACATTGGAAGCGTGTATTCGTCATCGCCATACTGGCGTATCATCCGGCGTGATGGTATGGGGCGCCATTGGTTACACGTCTCGGTCACTTCTTGTTCGCATTGATGGCACTTTGATCCCTGCGAAACCCTACATTTCAGCAGATAATGCACGACCGCATGTTGCAGGTCTTGTACGGGCCTTTCTGGATACAGAAAATGTTCGACTGGTGCCCTGGCCAGCACATTCTCCAGATCTCTCACCAACTGAAATCGTCTGGTCAATGGTGGCCGAGCAACTGGCTCGTCACAATACGCCAGTCACTACTGTTGAAGAACTGTGGTATCGTGTTGAAGCTGCAGGGGCAGCAGTACCTGTACACATTATTACGGCTAGAGGTGGTAGTTCTTGGTACTGATGTCTCAGGATTTATGCACCCAAATTGCGTGAAAATGTAATCACATGACAGTTCTAGTATAATATATTTGTCCAATGAATACCCGTTTATCATTTCATTTCTTCTTGGTGTAGCAATTTTAATGGTCAGTAGCGTAATTTTCAGCAGAGTATTACTCACCAAGCCAGACAATAATGTAATGAATAGGCTCCAGTACATATGTCTTAAGGCAAAGACTGCAAAAGTTTTCGAATGCATCGGCAAGCAGTAGAACGTCGATTGTCAGATATAAACCGAGAGAGTCTCCACGTGTTTCACACAGGAATACATTTCTTACACTGTAATCTCTCTTGTACCTGGCATCTTTGTTTTACCTACTAACAAGCTTTTAATATTTTCAGTTTACGATATGTGGTACTGTAGTAAAACGATTCATTGTTTACATATTCATCCGGAAAAATTTGCTTCTGGTTAACTAGATTAACCTCTCAGTCATTGGAAAAATGTCCCCTCAATATCTTGAGTTCATCAGACCCCAGTTAAGACTCACACTTTTCAAGGGAGCATGTCAAAATATTTAGTGAATCGATAAATCTGCAGTTTATTTTACTCCTCTGCATTATTGACATACTCTTTGTAAATGAGCTGTATTTTTCCGTATTACAAGAAATCAGAGAAGTGTTACCTCCATTTAATTTAATTTCTTCATCACCGTCTGTTGCCTTTTGTTCTCATATGTTCCTGATCAAGAAATACCCGTCGTAATTTCTAAGATTGTGGAATACGACGGGGACTACATAGTGAGACCTGTAGTTGGTGTTGCAACTGGCATGATAACAGCTTTATATACGACGGTGAAATGACAGTAGTCTCCGTGTTTTACATCGCCTTCCTTAAACGCTTCCTGGCAAATACTACAAATCTGGGCTGAGCGAAATGTTAATTCTTTCTCAGTATTAAGTGCCATCTTTTTATTTTGTAATGGGAACCAATTTGAACTCACAGAGATTGCATACAGCTGTTAAGCGATCATTTCAAGTAGTCGCTGCCTCTGTCCAATCTGAACTCGGAATATCCCTGGTCATAGGCCCAGTGTATGTAGTGGGCCATGCTGAAAGGTGTAGGCAAGTAATACCTGATAGAAAATTAAACCATAGTTACTGTTACGATTACAAGTGGCAACTGTATCTAATATGTATTTTGTATCACCATAAATCTTTAAAGGCTACCTAAGTTTGTTGCTGAACTTGGTAAATTTTATAAACTCGTACTTGTCACTAGGCATTATAATAGCGATCAGCTTAAACTGTATGCAGTCAACCAAATGTGCCTATAAATTTTTCTGAGAATAAAAAGAGCCCAAGCAGCATTCACATACCACGAAACTTCTAGCAGATAAAAACTGTGTCCTACGCAGAGACTCGGACTTGGGACCTTTGCCTTTCTCGATCAAGTGCTCTACCAACTGAGCTACCTAATATATTAGAACATTATGAAAAATACCACAGCCTCACAAGATCTGTGATAATGTAAAACATTACAGCCTCTATGTTAACTTTTTCGTGTTTTTGTCTTACAACATTTGTTGACACCTGCTCAGCTTCACGTTTTGTTTTCTTTCAAGCGTCTCTCGTGTATACATGGAAAGCAGAAAATCACTGATTTTAATTGCTACACTATGTGATCAAAAGTATCCGGATACCCCCAAAAATATAACGTTTTTCATATTAGGTGCATTGTGCTGTCACCTGCTGTCAGGTGCTCCATATCACCGACGTCAGTAGTCATTACACATCGTGAGAGAACGTGGTCAGGTGATTAGATGTCACTTGTGTCATAGGTCTATACGCGAGATTTCCACACCCCTAAACATCCCTAACTCCACTGTTTGCGATGTGGTAGTTAAGTGGAAACATGGACACGTACAACACAAAGCGTACAGGCCGTCCTCGTCTGTTGACTGACAGAGACCACTGACAGCTGAAGAGAGTCGTAATGTGTAATAGGCAGACATCTATCCAGACCATCATACTGGAATATCAAACTGCATCAGGACCCACTGCAAATACTATGACAGTTAGGCGGGAGGTGAGGAAACTTGGATTTCATGGTCGAGCAGCTGCTCATAAGCCAATCACACCGGTAAATGCCAAACGACGAATCGCATGGTGTAAGGAGCGTAAACATTGGTACACTATGTGGTGATCCGGTGGCAGGGTGTGGGTATGGAGAATGCCTGGTGAATGTCATCTGCCAGCGTGTGTAGTGCAAACAGTAAAATTCGGAGGCGGTGGTGTTATACTGGGGTCGTGTTTTTCGTGTTTTGCCTGGCACTATCACAGCACAGACCTACATTGTTGTTTCAAGCATATTCTTGCTACCCACTGTTGAAGAGCAATTCTGGGATGGCGATTGCAACTTTCAACACGATAGAGCACCTGTTCATAATGTAAGGTCTGTGCCGAATTCGTGCCAGGCCTCACCGACCGACATCGATACCTCTCCGTAGTGGAGCACTCTGTGAAGAAACCTTCCAGTACCTGACTGAACGTATGCCAACGAGAGTGGAAGCTGTCATCGAGGTTAAGGGTGGGCCAACACCATACTGAATTCCAGCATTACCGATAGATGGCGCCACGAACTTGTAAGCCATTTTCAGCCAGGTGACCAGATACTTTCGATCACATAGTGTATGTGACTTGGGTTGATTGTATCTGGTTCAAACTACGAAACCTTTTCGTAATATTATCACTGTTCCTTGACCTCGTAAGGATTTTAAATGTTTTCACAGCCTTATAACGGTGAAGAAAGAACGAAGTTGAGAATTGTTAATACAGTGGTGCTACTAACTGGCCATCATTGCTGCAGACTTAATCCATATTGTGTGATCAATGAAAGAACCTCCGTTTATTCAAAATTTGTTTCACGATGTCCGATCCTTTTAAAACAAGTGCTGCTATGCAATACAAATACTGACGGTGAAATATATTTCTTCCCACGGTCACGCGTCATCTGGTTAGTAACGAACCAACGATTACTGATTACGCCGATTCCCGTCATTAAAATATTTCCCCCTTTCTGTTCTTGCTAGTCAGATAAACGAATATCATTAAATCTTCACATAAGACATTGAGCTATCCAAGCACGATACAAGGCCCGTCGTCACAGCTTCACTTCCACCAGTACGTGGTCTCCTACCTTCCGAACTTCACAGAAGTTCTCCTGTGAAACTTGCAGAATAGCACTCCTGGAAGGAAGGAAATTGTGGAGACATTGCTTAGCCACAGCCAGGGACATGTCTCAAGAATGAAATTTTCACCTTGCGGTGGAGTGTGCGCTGATATAAAATTTCCTGGCAGATTAAAATTGTCTGCCGTACCGAGGCTCGAACTCGGGATTTTTGCTTTTCGCTGGTAAGTACTTTACCGACTGAGCAGAGCATACATTTTTAATCTACCAGCAGTTTTCTTGTCACTGTATACACCGCTGCTGAGTAAAATTCATTCTGAATACCTCTCCCAGCCCAAGGCTAAGCCATGTCTCCAAAATATCCTTTCATCTAGGAGTACTGGTCATGTAAGTTTCGCAGGAGAGCTTCTATGAAGTTCGGAAGGTCTGAGATGAGGTACTGGCAGAGGTACACTACTGGCCATTAAAAGTGCTACACCACGAAGATGACGTCCTACAGACGCAAAATTTAACCGACATGAAGAAGATGCTGTGAGAGGCAAATGATTAGCATTCACACTAGGTTGGCGCCGGTGGCGACACCTACAACGTGTTTAAATGAGGAATGTTTCCAACCAATTTCTCATATACAAACAGCAGTTGACCGGCGTTGCTTGGTGAAACGTTGTTGTGATGCCTCGTGTAAGTAGTAGAAATGTGTACCATCACGTTTCCGACTTTGATGAAGGTCGGATTCCAGGGTATCGCGATTGCTGTTTATCGTATCGCGACATTGCTGCTCGCGTTGGTCGAGATCCAATGACTGTTAGCAGAATATGGAATCGGTGGGTTCAGGAGGGTAATACGGAACGCCGTGCTGGATCCCAACGGCCTCGTATCACTAGCAGTCGTGATGACTGGCGTCTAATCCACATGGCTGCTACGGATCCTGCAGCCACGTCTCGATCCCGGAGTCAACAGATGGGGACGTTTGCAATACAACAACCATCTGCACGAACAGTTCTACGACGTTTGCAGCAGCATGGACTATCAGTTCGGAGACCATGGCTGCGGTTACCCTTGACGCTGCATCACAGACAGGAGCGCCTGTGGTGGTGTAGTCAACGACGATCTGGGTGCACGAATGGCAAAACGTCATTTTTTCGAATAAATTCAGGTTCTGTTTACAGCATCATGATGGTCGTATCCGTGTTTGGCGACATCGCGGTGAACGCACATTGGAAACGTGTATTCGTCATCGCCATACTGGGGTATCATCCGGCTTGATGGTATGGGGCGCCATTGGTTACACGTCTCGGTCACTTATTGTTCGCATTGACGGCACTTTGATCCCTGCGAAACCCTACATTTCAGCAGATAATGCACGACCGCATGTTGCAGGTCTTGCACGGGCCTTTCTGGATACAGAAAATGTTCGACTGGTGCCCTGGCCAGCACATTCTCCAGATCTCTCACCAACTGAAATCGTCTGGTCAATGGTGGCCGAGCAACTGGCTCGTCACAATACGCCAGTCACTACTGTTGATGAACTGTGGTATCGTGTTGGGCAGCTGTCCCTGTACACGCCATGCTAGCTAGCTCTGTTTGACTCAATGTTCAGGCGTATCAAAGGCGTTATCACGGCCAGAGGTGGTAGTTCTGGGTACTCATTTCTCAGGATCTATGCACCCAAATTACGTGAAAATGTAATCACATGTCAGTTCTAGTATAATATATTTGTCTAATAAATATCCGTTTATAACCTGCATTTCTTCTTGGTGTAGCAATTTTAATGGCCAGTAGTGTACATCTGTGTGGCGGGGAGGGGGTGAGGAGCGGTCGTGAATGAACTTGGATAGCGTAGTCAACAGAGCAATTACCCGGGAAACGCAAAGGTCCCGAGTTCAAGTCTCGGTCCAGCACACAGTTTTAAACTGGCAGAGTTTCATATGAGTGCACACTCCACTGCAGTATGAAAATTCATTGTGAATTCACGCTCAGCAATTGAAAGGAAAAAGCAACACCTCGTGTCTCGCTCGACACGTTTTTTATGCAGTAGAAATGACATATCAGTATTACCAAACTGCAACATTAATAGATTTACAGGTCTATATTTTTCTCAGTAGTCTTTTGTGATATTCAGTGGTGCAACCTGAAATTCTTTGTCATCCTCACACAGACTCCCATTCATAATATCAAGAATGAATGTCGTAGACGTTAACAGCAATGTCTTCAGTTATGTTTTTTGAAATTGTGAACATATTTCAGCGCTGCAGGCATTGATATGTTGACAAAGTTTAATTTGTTTACAAATGTCCAATATTTAAACACGTATTCTGCATGCTTATTTGTGGGATATAAACCTTCCAAAGCTGACCACCTAAAACAGGCATTGTCTTTGGATTGAATGTTTCATACTGAATGTTTATCTGCTATCTGTCTGGGCAGTTTCACGCATGCTCCTGCATTAAAAATGTTTATTTTCTTCTACATTAACATACAGTTGAACTATTTCCTTCAGTGTCCAGCCAGAGTCTTTCTCTCGAAAGGTTTTTCTCAACAGCTTATTAGTGGCATTAGTGAAGTACCAATAATCGCTAATTTCAGATTCAATTAAACTCACAATCACTATACAGAGATACAACTGTTTCTCTTTGCCTGAATTGGGCAAGAGAACGTTACAGACTAACGAAAAACTGATCATAAGTTCTTGTTAATTTGACGATCTCTGTTCTTAAAACCGTAAAGAGAGGCATCCAAGAAATATCTATGTCCCCTAAACTCAATTCGATTAGTTATTACACCCATGCATATTCGACTTCTAAAGCCAGAGTCAACAGCAGTCCATTTCGGATTATCCAATGTAATGTGTTTTACTGCCTGTTCACCCGTTGTTGCTAATACAATAATATTATTAGATTAGACCGAAAGATGACAACAACGATATTCATGATGTTCAGCCTACGGAGACACTTTTACATCGGAGGTCTTCTTCCTCGACCGGGTATTATCCTCGGCAGTCCTTAAACCACTGCAGACTCTCCGCTCCTCAACAACTGATAGGCTATATTTTCGACAGTCTCTGCTCAGTCTCCAGGTGTTTGGAGATTCTGCAAACACTGAGTGAGGAAAAAGCATGCCTGAGATACAGCAAGTAATTCGTACGTAAAAAATATGATGGTTAACACTGTTTCGAGATTTCCAAGAAGAAGAAAGCGATGAACGATAGTTATGATTCAGCATCAATAATTCACCAGCAGTGTGTGATCCCGATTTCATACCGCCCGCACCCCTACTCCATCTGAGTCAATAACTGCACAAGCGAATTGATGTTTAATTCATATTTCTCTGTCTCGTCAAGTCCAGACAATATAGGGCTTGCAAAACCCTTTTCCAGCAAATTCAGGCTTCCTCTGCCTAATTGGCACGCATGTCACAGCAAGTCAATACTTGTCGAAACAAACAAAACGCTTCGTCAGTCAGTTCAGCCTTGCTGATGCCTAATCAGCATGCATGTGTAAAATTACGCAAAGCTCAGTCAACTGCATTGGCGAAAAAGTGAGAGCTGCCGGATGCTTTTCAAAACGGTTTATAGAAACATCAAGCATTATTTTGCTAAGCATGTTATATAATTTACCTGCATCCATAATATGATTGGCCGGCCAGAGTGGCCGAGCGGTTCTAGGCGCTACAGTCTGGAACCGCGAGACCGCTACGGTCGCAGGTTCGAATCCTGTCTCAGGCATGGATGTGTGTGATGTCCTTAGGTTAGTTAGGTTTAAGTAGTTCTAAGTTCTAGGGGACTGATGACCTCAGCAGATAAGTCCATAGTGATCAGAGCCATTTGAACCATAATATGATTGTTGATTACGATGAATAACAGAGCTTTATTAAAACATCCAACAAGTTATTCAAAAAGTCAGATGATTTGGATACTTTTGAACACGACTCAAAATGCAAACACTTTTGAAAATGACAGCTCGCATAGAACAATGTGGCACCAGCGGTCAGCATATCCCGCGCAGACTGAGTTGTGCCTCTGTCCACACTCTTGTTGAAAGATGCTACACATACCTTGTGCAGCGTTCCATGTACGACATAAGTGGTGTAAATTTTTTATCATTAACATATTATTGTGTCTGCAGATCTATTATGCAACGTTTAGAAAAAAAAAAACGTTGTCAGATATGCGATGTGCCTGATTCACTATTTCAACATTATATTCTGCATTTGCACCTTACAACGTATAAAGCATTAACAGTGAGTCACGGAGATATCCTGTCTTCCAGAGTTTCGCAGCAAATTTTCCTCGTTACTACTTACAGGGCATTCAAATGGCAGCATTAAGGATTGAAAAATACAAGGCCCTGGAAACCGGTACACGAGAACCAACATCATTACAAATACTTAAAAACAATGTTAACAAACGATATCGCACTTTCTATGGAGAAGTGCGTAAATTCCTGTTGACAATTTGTTAAATCCACAGCACTTGGTCCTCAATGCGTCTACCTGCATTGTATTTGTGGCACCAACTATGATTAATTTTTTGTCGTGATGATTTGCTGCTGTTGATGAAGACTGTTACTCTCCATTTTCTTTTGTTTAATGCCTTAAAACTTTCAGATTTTGTGATACGACGCAACATATTAATAATTTCTTCATAGTTTAATTTTCGCTATGTGAGTGACGTAAGAGGAAATAGAAAGGCATGATCTATTATGAGATTTGTTATTAGAGGTCAGATGACAGTTCTTGTTCAATCAATAAGCAAATTATGCAAGACGAACATTTGTCAGTTACTGTTTTAATATTTTATTTTGTCATATTCTGCCATCAAGTGACTGTGGAATGATTTTCATTAGGGCGTCACGAAATATTAGATTTTTTAAAGACAAGCAAGACTTGCTGACATTGGGATACTCATTTAGTAGGTGATTTTCGGGTCAGTCAAATTAAAACGTAACGGGTTGAAAAAGACATTAAAACATTTATTATTTAAAAAATAATCGCCATAGCTGTTAATATATTAACCCCACTGTGAGAAAGACGCTCATTTCCTTCATGGATATATGTTTTACAGTTACCTCTGTAACCATTATTGTACCCAGGTGTGCATCTCTTTGTCCGAAACAGATCGTCGGCCATGTATGTCTTTCTTCAGGACCCAAAAATGTGGAAACTACGCAGCGAGAGATCAGCACTGTGTGGAGGATAAGTAAGGTATTCTCAGAGAAATTTCTGTATCGTGGTTGAAACAACCTTGGCAACACGTGTTGTCAAGGTTGTCTCGTCTACGCTGCTGATGTTTCGCGGGGAAGCCCTTACACATCCTCCACTCTGTGCTGATCTCTCCCCATTGTGTGAGCCCACATGTTGCATCTATACTGCAGAAGTTTCACTGGCAAGTCTTTACACTTCCTCGATGCGGTCCTGATGTCTCCTCTTGCGATTTCAATGTCTTTGGAGCCCCGAAGTAAGTCATTCGTGAACATCGAATTGATTCGCACGAAGAGGTGCACACCTGGGTACAATCATGGTTCCGTAGGCAACTGTAATATTTTTTACATGGAGACATTGGCCATCTTCTATTACAATGGGATAAGTAAATTAATAGTCATGACGATTACTTTTGCAATAATACATAGTTTACTTACTTTTGTATCCATTGTTCGTTTTCATTTGACTGTGAGTTGTAAATAATCGATTACTTTTCAACATAGCTTAAGTTCAGGGAAGAAGCTTGCGTGGTGTATAAGTGTGTGGTTGTGCATGCATGTGCACACACACACACGTGTGTGCGTGTGTGTGTGTGTGTGTGTGTGTGTGTGTGTGTGTGTGTGTGTGTGTGTGTGTGTGTGTTGTGAGTATTTTTGATAAATAGCGCTGTGAGTACTTTTGAACACAGAGGGGTTCCACACAACTAGCACGTAGGGTACAAAGAGCACAGTTAACAGAAAAACCAAACAAGGATAACTTTCAGAGAAGCACTTATGAGAAGTGAGGGCAATGTGAATCAACAAAATGAACTGAATCAACTGAAAACTAACTTAGAACATGGTGAATGTACCATTAAAATTTGGACATCCATTGGGTCATAATGTTAGGTACATAACATACTGTGGCTGGTTGTAAAATTTACAAGCCAGTACCATCTTGAATTTCTTAAAATTTACCAACATCTGTCACCTTTAATTTTTAAATCTATCACCCACTACAACCTTTAATTTTTGAATTTACTACCACCATTAAATTTTTAAATTTCCTGCCACCCGCTATCTTTAATATTTAAATTACCCACCATCTTGATGAGATCATGCCTTCAAGATCATTCATGACATTATGCATTCAAGATCAATGTTGATAAGATGCATTCAAGGTTAAGGTGACATGTTAAGGTAATTCATGCTATCTCCTCTCAGATGCTTGTCGCGTGGGAAGTGGTCAAGAATACTTACAGTTATACTACTTCCTGGTTCAACATCACGACGGACGTCCGTGGAAGCTCCGAGAGGAACTTAAATTGTCAGTTTGTTTTCTTCATCATCGTATAGGCCCAGCATGTGGTGTGGTGGTGTGGGACACCACTGGGCGTACAGCACTATCATCACTGGTTCACAAAGCCAGTAAGCTGGACGGTAGCCGATACATTTGTAACGTGCAGACGCTGTTGCCTGTGCACAGTTGTAGAGGTCTCCACGACGTTATCTTTCAACAAGATAACACAAGTTAATTAGCCATATTTGTCATGCAATCTCAGGTTGGCTCGGTGCCCAGCCAGGTTAGAACCATGCGTTTCGGCTCTCTGTACTACATGTCACACCCTGTACACCCCCGAAATCAACTATACATTTGATATTGTATCTTCCCTACTATACTGCATACGCGCAATCAGTAAAATTTAATTACTTGGTATCGTTCGCGGTATTACAATTTTAATGGTCAGCAGTGTAGAACCAATAGGAATAAGCGATGTAGCTAACAACTGTTCCGATCATGCCTAGCATATAGGTTACAAAGACTAGAGGAAACAGCATACCTAAATGAGGCTAAACTTCTAGTGAAACACATATCAGAAGCGAGGATATTGTGTATCAACTAAACGAATTTGAGACACAGTGAATATGCCATTAAAACTTTGGATAAAGTTTGGTGTGGATGAGTCGCGATGTGTAGTGAGGGGTACAATAAGCGGAAGTGGGCTCGCACGTAGCTTCGCTGCCCAGGGCACGGCGGAAGAGCCGCACGCACCGCAATGCGGCATTGCGGTACGTGTCTTTGTCCCTACGTTCCGTTGCCTCTCTCTCGCCAGAAACACACCAGTGCGTTCCACGCTATGCAACACGAATTTAAAAGTGCGCTGGATTAATCAGACGCCCCCCTTCCTCTGGCGAGCGCTGTTCTCAGCTGTTGCGTAAATGAGTTAGTGCCTCGCGCCACGCCTCTTTCAAGAACAACACAAGCCGCTTCCTGTTATCGTCGTCACAACTTTTCTCTCCGTAATGGTATAAACGGTCCCTTGTGCCTACAGAATGTCCTTAACTTTTTCTCCTCATAATTCTCTCTTTTTTATTTCTTTATATATTTATTTCGTTTTCCTTTTGTTTCCTTTTCTTCGTCATCTTTCCACGCATCTGTTTTTTTATTTTGTTTCTGGTCTGTTCTTTTGTCTCTCGTCTCACTTTTTGTGGAAGCCCCTACCTAATTCTTGCTCTACAGTTAGCTCTCTGCTCAACAGCTCCTGCTGCCGACATCAAATTCTCTTCTAGGTCCTTTAATTTATATACCGGGTGGTCAAAAAGTCAGTATAAGTTTGAAAACTTAATAAACCACGGAATAATGTAGATAGAGAGGTACATGCTTGGAATGACATGGGGTTTTATTAGAACAAAAAAAAAGTTCACAAAAGGTCCGACAGATGGCGCTTGGCAGCAAAACGTCAGTGACTGGACATGACAATCGAGTATAAAAGGAACTGTAATGAGAGAGAGAATCAGATGCGCCAACAGTCGCAGCGTGTTGTCTTTACCTGAAAAGGCGCTTTTAGTGAAGCTGTATTATCAGAATGGGGAATGTGCTAGTTCAGCGTTACGATCCTATCGCCATAGGAAGGGGATTCGAACGGGTAAAGGTCCGTTGACAAATGCAGCTGTGGCGAGAATGATTTCGAAGTTCGAAGCCACGGGTTGTTTAGACGATAGACCCCTTAGTGGCCAACCGAGCACAAGGCGTAATGCTGCTCAGACAATTCAGGAAGAAATGGAGACTGTTTGGTTGGCACTGAGGCGCACCCTCCGATGCTATCCGTACGAAATCCATTGGCATCATGAACTGTTACCTGGCGATTTAGTGAAGCGGAGGACATTTGCGGTGTGGGCGTTTCAAAAGATGGCGGAAGATGACGATTGATTGAGTAACGTGTTGTGGACCGACGAATCTCATTTCACGCTCCGAGGGTCTGTCAACGCCCACAACTGCACGATTTGGGCTACCGAAAATCCTAGAACTGTCGTGGAAACTCCATTGCACGACGAGAAAGTCACGGTATGGGTTGGATTTACCACAGCTACCGTTATCGGGCCTTTTTCCTTCGAGGAAATGCGTGATTCTGGTTTTGTAACTGCTACCGTGACGGGTGAGAGGTACGCCGATATGTTACAGAAATGCATCATCCCCAGCCTGGCTGATAAACACCAGCTGGAACGTACGGTGTTTATGCAGGATGGCGCTCCACCCCATATTGCTAGACGCGTGAAAGATCTCTTGCGCGCGTCATTTGGTGATGATCGTAAGCTCAGCCGCAACTTTCGTCATGCTTGGCCTCCCAGGCCTCCAGACCTCAGTCCGTGCGATTATTGGCTTTGGGGTTACCTGCAGTAGCAAGTGTATAGTGATCGACCGACATCTCAAGGGATATTGAAAGACAACATCCGACGCCAATGCCTCACCATAACTCCGGACATGCTTTACGGAGCTGTTCACAACATAATTCCTCGAATACAGCTATTGTTGAGGAATGATGGTGGACATATTGAGCATTTCCTGTAAAGAACTTCATCTTTGCTTTGTCTTACTTTTTTATGCTAATTATTGCTATTCTGGTGAGATGAAGCGCCATGTGTCCAACATTTTTTTGGTTCTAATAAAACCCCATGTCATTCCAAGCATGTGTGTCAATTTGTACCTCTCTATCTGCATTATTCCGTGATTTATTCAGTTTTCAAATTTATATTGACTTTTTGATCACCCGGTATTTGAGTGGTATCTGTTCTGTCCGACAGGGTGAACTTTAATAAAACTAGGGGCGGATGCCTGACTGGAAATCAGGAAAAAAGGTCCTTTGAACATGTGTCCAGAAATGCGTCGTTGCCACACTTGATGGCGTTGACGAATGACAGTTCCTCTGACCGCGTGCCGTGTGTTCCTTATGTGTTGCAGGCTGTGTGATTGACACAGCGTACTGTAAACAGCAAAATGGTGCGGCACTCATCTCGGGAAGAAGCTGAGATGGTATTTCTGTACGGCCAAGCAGATGGAAACAGTCGAGAGGCAGCACGGCTATACAAGTACCCTCACAGACACCAACCACATCGCACAATATTTCAAGCACTTTTTGGGCGTTTGTGTGATCATAGGTCCTTGAAGACAGACGAAAGCGTAGGGAGGCGGTGGACTATGCGTAAACCAGATTTGCAGAATAGCATCATGATGCCTGTGATGCTATACGGAGAGAGGCAAAACGTGTGAAAGTGTGCGGCAATCCATGAAGCGACGCCGAACGCGCGCATTGCATCCTATGGGGGACTTTGAACACCTGTTGTGACGTGGGTGCTATGCAGCTCTGTACTGTGTTCCGGGACGATTTGTTGTCGTTACACGCACGCTGTCCATTTCCGGACACCTGGTATAGGTCATTTTTTCCTCTACTTCCAGTCAGGAATCTGTCCCTGCAGTTTTTCGGTTTTATTAATGTTCACCCTGTCCGTCAAATGAAAACCTTAAATATTTTTTTAAATATTATTTATTTTGCAGAATTGGTACAAAGCTGTATCACTTTTCAACATAATCTCCCCCACGCTCAATGCAAAGTCCTCCAGCGGTTACAAAGTGCATAAATTCCTTTAGAAAAAAATTGTTTTGGTAGTCTGCTCAACCAATCATGCACCGAGTGGCGTACCTCTTCATCAGAAAGGAACTTCTTTCCGCCCATTGCGTCTTTGAATGGTCCAAACACATGGAAATCACTTGGGGGCAAGGTCTGGTGCGTATGGTGGATGAGGAAGACGCTCAAAATGCAGATCTGTGATTGTTGCAACAGTTGTACGGGCAGTGTGGGGCCTTGCATTGTCATGTTGCAAAAGGACACCTGCTGACAGCATTCGACGTCGCTTTGATTTGATTGCACGCCGCAGATGATTTTTTAGGAGATCTGTGTATGATGCACTGGTGACAGTGTTCCCTCTAGGCATGTAATACTCCAAAGTGACGCCTTTTTCGTCCCAAAAGAGAGTCAGCATAACCTCCCCTGCTGATGGTTCTGTTCGAAACTCCTTTGGTTTTGGTGATGAGGAATGGCGCCCTTCCTCGCCCGCTCTCTTCGTTTCCGGTTGATGGAAGTGAACCCACGTTTCGTCCCCAGTAAGGATTCTTGCAAGGAGGCCATCACCTTCTCGTTCAAAGCGCCGAAGAAGTTCTATACAAGCATCAACATGTGGTTCTCTCATTTCAGGAGTCAGCTGCCATGGCGCCCATCTTGCAGACACTTTGTGAAACTGGAGCACATCATGCACAATGTGGTGTGTTGACCCGCGTTTACAGATAACATGCTGCAATGTCATTCAGTGTCACTCGGCTTCAACTGTTGCAATGTTCTGTGGAGTCACAACTCGTTGTGCCTGACCTGGACGAGGAGCATCTTCCACTGAAGTCACACCATTTGCGAACTTCCTACTCCATTCGTAGACTTGCTGCTGTGACAAACATGCATTGCCGTACTGAACCTTCATTCGTCGATGAATTTCAATAGGTTTCACACCTTCACTACGGAAAAATCGAATAACAGAAAGCTGTGCTTCCCCGGTGCTAGTCGCAGGGGAGTCGCGTCCCTTGCGACGGTGTGTGTGCATCTGCACTATGCTGCCACCTACAGGCCATTCTGCACGCTGTTTGTAGCACGCTTACCAACTTATACGACAACGGCGCGAAATTTCCATTTGTTATTACAAATTTAATGTTTTCATTTGACTCACTCTCGTACATTGCTGTAAGCGTGCTAGGCTCCTTCACGCTAGTGATAGTGTTGAAACGTCCCAACGGTTTCTCAGTGTGACAAATTGTACTAGTAACGTGAAGTGAAAATTTTTATAGCAAATACTGTGAAGTAAAAAAAAAACAGATTATGTTTCAGTAAACGGTTTTACATGTGAAATGTGGTGCAATCCTTTACTCTTCATAGTACTCAGAGTTTCAACTTAAACGTAATTATCATGCGGTCAACGTCGGTGAAGAATACTGGAGTTTTCTCAAGGTTAGCGCCTATGTTATTTTTCTCTGAGCCAGCCGGCGCACGTGGCTGCCTGTGGTGCGAGTCATTGTCTGCTATCTCTTCGTTGGCGTGCGTCGTTATTGGGATTAGGAGACCTAACTGCTACAAATTCACCTTGTCGAGAGTGCCCAGCTCTGTTTGAATCCCGCCAGTTCTGATGAAATTCCGGTCTGTCGTTATGATTATATCGTCTGTCGTCATGTCGGTAGTTCCTGTAGTTTCTTTCTTGTCGGTTAAGTGGTGGAGAATTTCTCCCTGAATTATCACTGCGCGGTGGGCCCTTGCGTCTGAAATTATTCCGTCTCCCGTGATAATAATAGTTCTGGTTGCCATATTGTGTTTCTATGATTGTCAGTGTAATAGTCACTACCGCGGAGAGGTGATCTTTCCCTGTAATTATTACTACTCTGACAACGGTTGTCATACGGGTGGTGTCTGTTTTGGTCACGATTTGTGTTGTGAGAATACCCTTGTCGTGTCCAGTTGTTATTTCTTTCATCGCGGAATTTCGACGGATGTGACCTGTAATTGTTGTGTTCCTGTTTTCGCGTTCCGCGATTATCAGTGTCAATTTCTAATTCTTGTAAGAGTCCCTGAAAAGCTTCAATGTCGTCTTTGCAACGGCCTACCAAAATAATATGCCGTAAATGTTCAGGCAATTTGATTAAGCAAATGCGGATGAGTTCTGACGGGCTGTATGGGTTTGAAAGATACTGATTCTTATGTAACATGTCTTCAAAATATTTCACAAGACTGGAAAATTCAGATTGTTCGAAATGTTTCATCATTATGATGCCATGTTTTACTCGGTCTTGTGTGGCTTGAGACCAATATGCTGAGAGGAAGGCATGGTAAAATTCTCCTTCACTGTGGCAATCGTGAGTGACCGATCGCATTCTTACAGCTGGTTCATTCTCTAAGTAGCC
Organism: Schistocerca gregaria; assembly: GCF_023897955.1. Lineage (NCBI taxonomy): Eukaryota > Metazoa > Arthropoda > Insecta > Orthoptera > Acrididae > Schistocerca > Schistocerca gregaria. The sequence continues at coordinate 459,560,151 of NC_064923.1, forward strand.
ACACATAAATTCTAATCTGTGCTCTAGTGACCAGTTGGGAGGAAAACAATGAGAAAATTGATGAAGCCACACTTGTGGATGAATGTCTTTGCCAGAATTTTTAAATGTTTTGAATTTACGTGTAGTAATGAACAGCTTATAGTCAAAATCATCATGTCGGCGAGTCGCATGTCGGTCATTGTTACGTCGTTTCGGCGGTTCCATCTCAAAATTCGGTGTACCTTGCCAATTTCTTTCATAATCTCCGAAGTGCCCTGTGTTATTATTTTGTGGCAGTTCCGTATTTTTATGTCCCTCTTCCCGTATTGAAATGCGAGTGTCCTCTGAAATACGTAATTCTTGTATTACCTGTGTCAGCTGATCTTGTACTTCCCGGATTTCTCTTTGGTGTTGCGTATTAATTTGATTCAGATCTTGTTTGAATTTCCTAATTTGTTCGCACTCTTTTGTGTCATTAAAGACTACCGGTTTTGTGTCATTCAGATTATCATCTACCTTCGTAGATAAATTATTTAGCTGATCCGAAAGTTCAACTACTTTCTCTGATAATAAACTAATTTCCTCCATGTGTCTTTCTGAACCAAGTTTCAGAGTATCTACTGTGTCCTTTACGTTTTCTTGAGTTTTTGCAAGTTGTGTAACCGAATCGGAAGATGCAACTGAGTCAATTTTAGCTTGTAAGTTCTCATGATTTTCATGAACAATAGTTTGCAGTTCTTTTATGGCTGCTTCGTGATTCTGTAGTGCATTTTCATGCCGCGAAAAAATAGGTTGGAAATGCTCAAAAATTTGTGTTTTTACGTCATTACGGACTTTTTGACATTTCGATTCGATTTTATGTAATTCAGTAGTTAAATCTTCACGTGTTTGTTCAAGCGTATGTTCCACTGAGTCTAACTTTTGAAGCTTTTGTTCCATTGCGTTTAACTTTTGCTGTGTTTGTCTCTGATTTTGTTCCATTGTGTCTAACTTTTGAAGATTTTGTTCCATTGTGTCTAACTTTTGAAGATTTTGTCCCATTTGTTTCTGATTTTGTTCAAGCGTTGTGTCTAACTTTTGTAGCCTTTGTCCCATTTGTTGCATTAACTGTAATAACAGTGAACTGTTGTCTGAAACATGTTCCTCAGTGCTTTTCGGCAGTGAAGTTGCACCGGCAACATTCACATTTTGACAAGAAGAAAATGTGTCTTGAGTTATTTTAGAAAACGGTGAGGACTCAAAACCTGAATCTGCAGTATTTGCAAGATTGTGTCCTGTCATTCCCGATTCTTGCGGCGAGCTGTTGCCGACCGATCGATCAATAATGCTTCCGTGTCCACTACCTGTTTCACTGTCTACACCATTATTTGACGCCCGCTCCATTCCCCTATGCATAGTTACCAAATTACTACTTAGAATGTCTGTTAATTCATTACACAGTGGTGCTGGTAGGCTACGCTCGTCGTCACTATTATTTCTCAGTTTACTTTAGAGCCTAGTGTTACGTTTTTCACACGCCATTATTGTCACAATATTTCACACGATAACACAGAAAACCACACTTTGAAGAGCAAAAATAAGAGAACACATTAACATAGCACTGAGAATAATATCTAGTTAATTGCAAGCGCAGCCTCGAAATACTTCGTGCAAAACTACATGCACGCCACAACTGTTATACTGCACAACAATGAAAGACTGCAACTACAAAGGAAATTCTCTCTATGATTACGCGCTAGCAATAAACAAAAGCTACACTAATTACACAAACTATAAGAAAAAAATCAGAAGATTCCAGTGAGGTATCCTCGGCTAAGGGTCGACATATGAAACGTCCCCTTCGAACAATTACACAAGACTGTGCTTAAACTGACACACAATATTTTTAGCGCAACGCAATCTGACTTTCAATAATCCCTACAAAGGAATGGCCCTGACTAACATTAACCTATACCTTTCACAAATCACTTACCTCACCAAAAATCTTCGTTACTCGAACTACTGCAATACAGCGAGCACCACTACTGCCAGCTGAATAAAAGATTCAAACTACGGAAGGCACTAACTACTGATAGGCACAGTTAGCAAATGAAAGATTTTAATAGAGAACAAACAATGTATTTACCTTAATAGTCATAATATATATATCAGTTCATGACATCCAGTCTTACAAATTTCAAAATTCTGCCATCTCTCTCCCCACATCCACCACTGCTGGCGGCTCACCTCCAACTGCGCAACGCTACGCACTGTTGGCATCCAGCTACCGCTGCCCAACACTACAATGGCAGACAACAATGCAAACCAGCCACAGACTGCACACAGCACAGCCAGTGATTTTCATGCAGAGCGCTACGTGGCGTTACCAGTAAAAAAACCTAAACAGCCTACTTACAGTGTGGATGCACAAGTGTCGTCCGAACTCCTACGAGAGTCAATAATTTGCTAGTAGGGGGTTAATGGACAAGGGACGCGGCATCGCAGCGGTAAGCCGAGAATCTGGGTCGGACGGCAAGCCTGTCCTGGTGGCCTAGGCAGATAAGGCAACCGTTCTAGAGAAACGGACCATCCGTGTCCGAGTCTCGGCCCGGCACAAATTTTCAGCTTTCGCCAGTGCATTATCACAATACCCTGCGCAGTTGGAAGTCACGAGGTTTCCACCCATCCTTTCCCTTTATTTCCCCATCCTCTATTTCAGTAAAGCTTCTATAATCAGAAATCACTCTTAACAAATTTTGTATTAAAAAAAAAGCTCTTGGCAAAGTTGACTGAAATCCAAACTTTCAAATTCTGAAGTTCTTCTTTCAAGGAAAATCAGGTGATTCGCCTTGTGAGGTTACCGTTGCTGCACCTCAATCGAAACGAGATCAAACACAACGATAATAATCGGCTCCTTTGCTACAGAGCTATTCGAGAACTGGTGTGTGAGCGCCCTTATCGTTAAAAAATCGCTTTACCCCCATATATTCTTTTAGCTTGAAGAAAAGAGCAAGTCGCATGGTGCAAGGTCTAGGGTTACCGACCATCATCACTCACGTCTGTGCAGCCTTGGTAAATCAGGATAAAATCCTGATTGGCAATAGCAAGAAAAGCATTTCTGGAAAAGAGAAATTCGTTAATAGCAAATACAAACTGAAAGCTTCGGAAGTCTACACTGAAGGCATTTGTCTCTAGTGCAGCCCTATATGCAAATTAAACGTGGATGATAAACAGTTCAGACAAGAAGAGAATATAAGCTTCTGAATTATGACGCAACAAAATAATCCTTACGATTAGATGGGTAGATCGAACAGTTAATGTGGGAGTGCTGAATACAATAATGGAAAAAAGTAATTTGTGGCACAAGCTGATTCAAAGTAGCTATCGGTGGTAGGACACACAAACGATCCTTAAGTTCGGTACGGAGAGAAAAGTGTTGGACGGTGAAACGGGATGGACAGGAGGGAGGGGGAGTAAACTGAGGCGACAACGAAGGCTTGAATACTGTGAGCAGATTCAAATGGATGTGCGCTGCAGCAGTTATATATGAAGAATTTTGCACAAGACAAACTAGGGGGCAAAGCTGAATAAGCTAGTATTCGGGATGAAGACCATAACAACAACAATAGCAAGCTTAGCAATAGAGTTAAGCATTGCTTGTAATTTCGTGGGGATCTTGCAACAGAACAGTGCACCTGCTCACACACTGTTCATGTTCACGAATGTACACTTGTAAATTTAAAAAAAATCTGTACTTAGAGGCAAGAGGCTGTCGTTGAGTGAAGACGTTATCCTCGTTGATAATATATATTATGTAGAACCGAAAACGAATTTCTTCTCTCCGGGATTAAACACATTAGGGGTCACTGAACCAAATACATCGTAGACAACAGAGATTATGATGAAGAATGAATTTTAATTTTTACAAAAAAGTGGTGCCTAATATATTTTTATAAAACTGTCATTGCTCCCCGACAGATTCAGTGTTTCAGTGCTGATACGCTACGTTCCTCCCAATTAATGAACAATTAATAAAACCACAATTTTTTTGAGAAAAGGGGATCTGGTTGTATCACTTCAGATAGCGAGGAAAAGGTACATTCAGTTTGCCGAGACGATTTTCAGTAAGGTCATCAGAGTCATGTGTGCCGGACCAAGACTCGAACTCGCGACCTTTGCCTTTCGCGGGCAAGCGCTCTACCAACTGAGCTACCCAAGCACGACTCACGTGCCGTCCTCACAGCATAACTTCTGCCAGTAACATGTCTCCTACCTTGCACGCGAAAGGCAAAGGTCCCGAGTACGAGTCTTGGTGCGGCACACAGTTTTAATCTGCAGGAAGTTTCATATTTATTATAGAATGTTCGAGTAAAATTTTGTTTGCGAGTGCTGTTTGTTTCCTGTATGGAAGTACGTAATTTATTCTGTAGGACTGAAGACACATGCACAAATGGGCCGAAAACGAAGAAATATTAGAAAACAGATGACTCGCGACATTAGTGTGTATTGCAGAATGGAAAGGCTGCTGCTTTGAGAGACTGATGTTAGGGAGCGCAGTATATCACAGTTCAGAGGAACTCTGCACTTGCTGAGAGACGAAGAGAAGCAGCCTGAACGGCTACAGTGTTCGCGTGGTTGCCGTATTTCCAGGCGAAAAGCCTGTGCCTGGAGAAACCTGAGCATCGAATGCAGTGTTTTACGGATATAACAGCAGATTTTTTTATATGTGGCCCCTTAATACGCACACTAATCAGTGGGTCGGTTGTTTTTCCCTGCGTCGAACAGTCTTTCTGCATCATCGTAACTGTATCACTAAGTGGATTATGCCTGTCAGTATAGACTAGTCGTTTTAAGTCTACACTTCAACACCTGACCTGCTGTTGTTGCCACACACATTTGGAGGTACTAAATAACCTAACAAGATGCGACTTATAATAGCTTTAATTATTAATTTGCAAATGATGTAAATATTAACGTAATCCTTTTCAGTACACTGTCCTCACCCACCAATAGAAATATGTGTACCTTTACCTATTACACCCTGTATATTGCTGCAGTCTTGAAAAAAAGTCTCAGTTTGCATGATTTTTAAGGAAAAAAGTGGTACAGGATGTACTGTGTAGACACGTGGAGTGTCAATGTACGTATGTTATCAAATATACGCTGCGTTAACTGATTTAATTCAAAATTTTCTCATTTTTAAAGAACATCTCAAAACACTATATCTCCGAAAATGGACCTGTCGTTTCAGCTAGCACAGACTGAGACCTAGTTATGTTTATTTTCTGGAATTTAATTGAGGCCACATTAATAGGTATCCAAATCCACGACCCCAGTAGATACATTTATCTTAACTGCAGTTTCGTCCGGCTTCATTTTGTATCTGAAGCGATAGTGAGATCTGAATAAAAAAAAAAAAAACTTCACATGGCATTTGTTTACTGTCAGCATAAGGCAAAAAAAGAAACATACAACTGATGCACTCCAGTATGGCAGCCATCAGTGTTGCCAACGTAACATCACTCAAAATGAAAGTACAGTGCCATTTGAAGAGCTGCACAGCTGTAGCTGTGAAACCAACCACTCCTCCCACTCTGTGGATACTTCGCTACTCTGCCAATAAGTACCCACAACTTCACATCTTCAGCTGAAGCAGCTTCTTTTATTATGGTGGCTTGCGATGTCATTATTGTGGCGTCAATTAAGCCATACCGCGGAGTTCAAAATTTCTTTTGATTAGAATTATCTAATATACAGGGTGATCGGATATTCCCGTTACAAACCTCTAGGACATGCGAAGGGTGGTGAGTACATAACGTTTTGAATAGGAACTTGTGTTCGGAATCGTATCGTTTCCGTTCTACGACAGTTTCAGTTTAGATGCGTACCTCGTCAATGTCTGCTTAGGGCAAGAGAAACGTCTCACAGTTCCCTGTCCTGATACGCAACAGTGTAGACACGCTGACGTGTACTACATCAAACGTACCCCAGATGTTACTTATTGTCTGCTTTGCTGTGAGACCGAGTCAATACCTTTGCATCACCGATAGAGGAAACATGGTGCAATACACGTTTGTGGAATACACAGACATGCTCCTTGTGTATGGCGAAGCTGGAGGTAACGGAAGAGCTGCTAGTCGGCTGTATCACTAACGTTTTCCACCATCACACTCCATCGCACAAGCTGTTTGGCCAAGTTATACAACGGCTACGAGAAACGGGTACCTTCACCGTGAGGAGGCAGGACTGTGGTGCTCCACGGTGACGCCACACGCCCGAATTTGAAGAAGGTGTACTGCGTCGCATTGAAGATAGCCCGTCAAAGAGTTCGCGAACAATTGCGCGTGCAATGGCTTTTAGTCACAGTACCGTCTCGGACGTCCTGCATTAGCAACAAATACATCCGTACCACTTACAAAGGGTACACGCTATGGGTCCAGCTGACTTTCCACAACGCGTCGCTTTCTGCATATGGTTCGTGCACCGTTGCATCGACGCGCCTGTTTCCACGTCGAGTTCTCTTCACAGATGAATGTAGGTGATTGAACCATACCTCCTTCCATCCAAGATCACGAGTCCCGCATACTTAGTCTTCCTACAACACGTAATGGACCCGTTCTTGGAAGCTGTGCCATTGAATGGCCGTCAGGAAATGTGGTTTCAGCATGATGGAGCACCACCTCACATTTCAGGGGCTGTCCGGAGACATCTCAACAGACGGTATGGTGAAAGATGGATACTCCGTGGTGGTCCAACCGCGTGGCCGCCACGATCGCCGGATTTAACCCCTATGGACTGCGTCTTGTCGGGTCGTATGAAGAACCTAATTTATGAGACACCTGTAGAGACAGGGGAAGATCTGCTGGCAAGAATTCTGGCCACAGCACAAGACATTGAAGAGACACCAGGTGGGGTGGAGAGAGTGTACCAGGACATGCTTCGGAGATACAATGTGTGTAACAACGTTGGTGGTCGCTGCGTCGAGTCGCTGTTGTAATGCATTGGTACGTTGCGGCTGGTGCCGTAGATGCTGGGTTCTTGTTGTTGTCAACTAACGTAAACTATAAGGCGTACGTTGTAATGCAAATGCATAAGTAATAACGGAACGAGTCAGTATTCTTTTCAAATGGATTACAACAGTTGTACTGGGTCACGCCTAAGTACATTCCTCACGTGGGTGTGGATGAGATAATCATCTGCATTGAAACTATCGTAGAACGGAAACGATACGTTTCTGGACATGGGTTCCTATTCAAAATGTTATGTGCTCACTACCCTCTACATGCCCTAGAAGTTTGTGACGGGAATTTCCGACCACCCTGTATAAACATAAATATCTGTTTGCTCTTCTACACATTCCTATACCATTCATCCGTTTACGATGAAACATTGGTAAGTTGTTGTGTGCGTGCCTGCAAAGGTTCCTGTGGAGGTAAGAAACACCTACCAACGATAGGGATGGGCGTTAGAAAAGAGTAGCATAGAAGTGTGACTCAGGAAACTCTGAAACAATTGCAGTACCTTTTTATAAATATCACTTATCATTTGTATGAAAGTGTTGTGGGCGTAGTATTCCTCAACCACCCTTATGGGTAGGGATGAGGGTGAGAAGACGTAACGTATTAAAATATTCGGCAACGGCCGACATTAGTTACAAATCCATTGTTTTCGGGGCGATAGACTTACCGGTAACAGTCAAGATGACGTTTCAGCCATGGAGTTAGAGGTAGGCGTGGGGGTTTGCGAAGACAGTGCTGTATTAGCATATCTCTGGGGCACCTGAAGGAATTGTTAACGAAACTGGCACACACATATCACTTGTTGTCTGCCACACCTATGACTGCGAGTTTGGGTGAAAAGGAATGATATAAAACATAAATCAGGAACGTCTAATACAGTTTCAACGAAATTTGGTATTCTTTGTACAAAAAACCTGGGAGAGTAAGATACGCGTACTACCGCTAGGGGTTAAGGTGGGAATGAGAAGGGGTGACATGTAGAAACGTCCGAAAACGACCTTTTGGTATTTCTTTTTTTAATTAGCTGATTTGAAATACCTCAAAAATATGAAACGCATTCTATTTCTTATTTGTATTGTAGGTGGATCAAGCACATCATGAGGATGAGCATCGCAGTGAGGCAGTAATTTTACCAGCGTGTTTCGGGGCAAAGATAATGTCACACAGCCCATTAATCGTAGATACAGGCAACGCCCGCTCAAGAGCCTTATGGTGTAAAACAGCGGAGAATCAGGCAGTTACCAGCTGCAGTCCTTTGCCTCGAAATGACCATCAGCTACGATCAGAATTAAAAGTTTCTTCAGAATTAAGGATGAAATTAGCTAAGACACGTATAAAATATGAGTACAAATAGGTGTGACATACGTTAAACGTATGTGTAATATATGTCAAATATGCGTACAAAGACGAACATGGAAAAATATGATATTTTATAAAGCACTTGAATAAATTATCTCAAATTCAATTTTTTTGCCTTGACAAAATCTCATTTAGCCTTTGTACGTTTAGTTGATATTGCATATACACGTATACACACATTAAAAAAGGTTTTGCACATCCCGGCTCCCAGAACTCCTGAAGATGGACGTTGACTATGATTACTGTATCACAGACACAGTCCCTTTGACTCTTCAGAGATGCCACTAAACCCTCCAAAGATATAACAACCATGCATGAGCAGCGCCTATTAGTTGGAGTGAGGCGGACAGCCGATCAGTTCCAGTCATTCCACCAGGAAGGAGGTACACGGCTCGTGTTGTCTGTAGTTTAAAAAAAAACCGGTTCAAATGGCTCTAGGCACTATGGGACTTAACATCTGAGGTCACCAGTCCCCTAGACTTTGAAATATTTAAACCTAACTAACCTAAGGACATCACACACATCCATGCCCGAGGCAGGATGCGAACCTGCGACCGTACCTCCAGCGCGGTTCCGCACTGAAGCGCCTAGAACCGCTCGGCCACAGTGGTCGGCTTGTAGGGCGACAATCGGGTTGGTATCACACCATTGTCTGGGGCGTCCCCATGGACAGCTTCACTTGCTGTCGGGGCTCAGTTCGAAGCAGGACTCATCACTGAAGATACTTCTACTCCAGCCAACGAGCTATCAGGCTGAAGACGTCCATGGAGACGCCCTGTCGCCCTGTCGCCCTGTCGCCCGCTGTATCGCCTGACGAACGAGAGTGATAGTCTGGGGCGCCATTTCTTGGACGCCTTTCATTGTCACTCGCGGCATGCTTACTGCACAATGGTACTTTATATTCTACCCCAGTTTTGTTGCCCTTTGTGGTAAACCATTCTAAGCTTACATTTCAGCAAGATAATGCCCGTCCGCACACTGCGAGAGGTTACTCTACTTCGTAGAGAGGGTGCAGCGTCATGATAAGTGTACTCATACTGGCCAATTCATTTTTAATTTTATTCGAGATTTTAATCACTGAAATAACATCATACACACACGGTCCGCGAAGCTTTATTTTGTTTCCACCTCCCCTTCTGGGAGCTGTCAGTAACACAGTGGTGGATCGTGGAGTCCCGTGTTCAATTACCGGCCGGGTTGGAGATTTTCTCTACCCAGTGGCTGCGTGTTTCTGTTGCCCTCGTCAGTTCATCATCATCATTATTCGCGACAGTGGCTAGATTGGAGCGTGAAAAAAATTGGACTGTGTAAAAATTGGGACTTTGACAGGCGCTGATGACTGAGCAGTTGAGAGCCCCATAAACCAAACATCATAATCAATAACACGTTGGTTCTCCATCTTGGCCCTTTATGGAATCAGCTATTATGCTTGGCTCTGATTGATAAAATTATTGGAGGTCTTCGTGAGGGATATTGTCCCAAATTCTGTCCAAATGGCGCATTGGATCGTCAACACATATTCTGTCCAAATGGCGCGTTGGATCGTCAACACTTCGAACTGGTTGAAGTACTCTACCCGTAATGCTCCAAACGTTCCCAATTGAGAATAAAGGCGCCAACTTTTATGGCCAAGATAGGATTTGACAAGCACGATAATAAGCAGTGGAAACTCTGGGCGTGTGTGGGAGGGAATTATCTTGCTGAAATCCAAACACGGGACGGTTTGGCCTGAAAGGCAACAGAACGAGATGTAGAACATCGTCGACGTACCTATCTTGCTGAAATCCAAACACGGGACGGTTTGGCCTGAAAGGCAACAGAACGAGATGTAGAACATCGTCGACGTACCTATGCGCTGTAAGAGCGCTGCCGATGTCAACCAAAGGAGTCCTGCTACGAAAAGGAAATGGCACCACTCACCACTGTCTGGTGCGACCCTTAGGGACAGTTTCACTTGCCGACTGGGTTCAGTTAGAAGCATTAGAAGCAGGACTCATCACTGAAGATGCTTCAACTCCAGTCAACGAGATATCATTCCTGAAGACGTGCATGGAGCGTCCTGGTCAGCAATGGGATACCGATCTGACTGTCGCCCGCTTTATGGCCTGACGAACGGGAGTCAAAGTCTGGGGCGCCATTTCTTTACATAGTTGGACCCCTTTGATTGTCACTCGCGGCACCCTTACTGCACATTGGTACGTCGACTATATTCTACCCTCAGTTTCGTTGCCCTTTATGGTAAGCCATCCTAAGCTTACATTTCAGAAAGATAATGCCAGTCCGCACACTGCGAGAGGTTATACTACTTGTCTTCTGCTTGCCAAACCCTACGTTGGCCAGCAAGGTCGCTGGGATCTCTCTGCCGTTGAGAAACTTTGGTGGATTATGCGCAGCGTTCTCGAACCAGCTCCGGATTGTGACGATATAACGCGCCAATGGGACAGAATTTGGGACAATAATGCACAGGAAGACATCTGACAACTCTATGAGTCAATGCCAAGCCGAATAATCGCTTGCATAAGGCCCAAGGGCAGATCAACGCGTTATTGACTTGCTCAGTTTGCGAAACTCTCTCTTGAATGCATCATCCACCTATACCAAAACTTTAAATCACATCCTTCTATTTCCGTCCCATTCGGATAATTCCCTCGTGGTACGTGGCTTTTTCACTTAGAGTGCATCTGCGAGGTTTTACGTTACTCCCGTAGCCAGCAAGATTACCAGATCTGTCTCCAATAGAATCTGTGTGGGACCTTCTCGAACGTTATCTCTGCCAGAATCCAGGATGTGAAGGATCTCTTACGGCAGTTGTGGGTCAGCTTACCTCAGGAGGGGATGCAACAACTTTTTGATACCCTTTCCAACCGATTCAGTGCATGTTGCAGGGCGGAGACAGTGCAATGTCATGATGATAAGTGTACTCATATTGCCAAATACATAGTAAATTTGACTCGAGATTTTAATCACAGAAAGAGCATCACATACTCTTTCAGCCCATGAAGTTTTATTTCGTTTCCACCTCCCATTCAAGGTGCTTCAGTCTCTTTATAAGGCAGGACCTCTTTGTAATACACCGACGGAAATGGAATGTGTTACACCATGAAGCACCAGTCCGATATTTACCGAACTTTGTAGAGATGTTCATCACATGACGAATGTTAAATGATTAAGCTTTCATCCCAATTGGAACCGATTTCAATCATCAATAAAAGAACGAGGCGTGACCTCCATGGATACAAATACTCGTTCATTCTTTGTGGCATCGGAGGAAATATCCTCAGAATGTCATCTCGAGGAATATCTAGCTACGTCTCAAGCATAGCGGCCGGTTCTGTAGTTCAACCATGCCTAGACTGTCAATACCGCGATCGATCGCGTCCGCATTGTTACTTTGTGCCAGGAGGGGCTCACAACAAGGGAAGTGTCCAGGCGTCTCGGAGTGAACCAATGCGATGTTTTTCGGACGTGGGGGAGATAGACAGAGACGAGTACCGTCGATGACATACCTCGCTCAGACTGTTCAATGGCTACTACTGCAGTGGATGACCCATATCTACGGATTATGCTGCGGAGGAACCCTAAAAGAAGCGCCACCATGTTGAACACTGCTTTTCTTGCAGCCACAGGATGTCGTGTTATGACTCAAACTGGGCGCAATAGGCTGCATGATGCGCAACTTCACTTCCGACGTCCAGGGAGAGGTCCGTCTTTGCAACCACAACACCACGCAGCGCGGTACAGATGGGCCCAATAACATGCCGAATGGGCCGCTCAGGACTGGCATCACGTGCTCTTCACCGGTGAGTGTCGCATATGCCATCAACCAGACAGTCGTCGGGGACGTGTTTGGAGGCAGCCCGGTCAGGCTGAACACCTTCGACACATTTTCCAGTGAGTGCAGTAAGGTGGAGAATCTCTGCTGTTTTGGAGTGGCATTATGTGGGGCTGACGTACGCCGCCGCTGGTCATGGAAGGCGCCGTAATGGCTGTACGATACATGAATGCCGTCCTCCAGCGGATAGTGCAACCATATTGGCAGCGCAATGGCGAGGCATTCGTCTTCATAGACGTCAATTTGCGCCCCCATCGTGCACATCTTGTGAATGACTTCCTTCAGAAGTGGCCAGCAAGTTCTCCAGACAAGAACCCTATCGAACATGCCCGGGATAGACTGAAAAGGGCTGTTTATGGATAACGTGACCCACCTACCACTCTGAGGGATTTACGCCGAATCGCCGTTGAGGAGTGGGACAATCTGGACCAACAGTGCTTTGATGAAGTTGTGGATATAATGCCACGACGAATACAGGCATGCACCAATGCAAGAGGACGTGCTACTGCGTATTAGAGGTACCTGTGTATACAGCAATCTGGACTACCACCTCTGAAGACCTCCCTGTATGGTGGCACAACATGCAATGTGTGGTTTTCATTTGCAATAGAAAGGGCGGAAATGATGCTTATGTTGATCTCTATTCCAATTTTCCGTACAGATTCCGAAATTCGGAATCGAGGTGATGATTCTGTTCCAAATGATTTCATTTGATTTTCAGTCTTTTGTTATATCGAATGAGTGTATTTGGCTGGTAGCATACAAAGCAGAAATCGAATTTTGTCAAGTTATTTATTAAGCTAGTTATTCGAATCGAGGTATTTTGACGTCGCACTCCCACATCAAAACTTTTTAATGAAAGGTTCAAAAAATAAGTTGAACAATGCTCTCACTTCAGGCATGTTGGGATAAAAATACGGCATTTCAGTCTTTGATCGTTATTTTTTATTTTTAAGAAAATAGCGATCAAAGACTGAAATGCCATATTTTTATTCAAAAAACTATCGTGGTAATCCTAATAAGACAATGATGTCTAGTTTTGATATGGTAGGATAAGTCATTAAAGCATTCCCCCATGAGTCCTTGAGAGTGAGAGGTGTTTCTGTTCCAATAACTCTTTGTAACGTTAGGCATAATATCTAAATAGGAAACACAAACAAAAACATGAAACACACGATGAGAGTTGATAAATGCAGATAAAATTACTAGTATGAAAAGAGACGGATAATTACAAACGATTTTATGTTTCAGCTGAAAGTATCAGTTATGCTACACCGGAACCAACTTTTTTACGTGAAAATTTAGCTTATGGCGAGGGGGTTAAAATAAAGGAGAGATGGTGTTACCCGTGCCGTGCGTCAGTTGAAGCCTGCCCGCCATCTTTAGGAGTCTAAGAAGAATGTTCGTCCGTTAAAGCCCTACCCTTTTAGCGTTCACGCGTTGAATTGACAGTCACTTTTGAGCATATATTTTGAGTCGATATACTTTCGTGGATGAATAGTCGACACTATTGAAAATTTACTTTTTTAACGTCAGTTCTCACTAGTCGAGCATGGTACGCAACGTGGCAAAACAGGCGAACGTTTCATTCCTGTTTTAAGTGTGAGCGAAGAGCAACAGTGGAGTACGAAAATTTCACGAAAAATGACGGAGGCAACAGGCTTCACTTCCTTTGCGGAGGGTGTCTTTGTGTACGATATGGGTTATGTGAAACAAACAGTCTTATGTCTAAAGCTATCAAATAGATGTAGGTAGAGTGGTTGCAATCGATCAAAGAACGAGACCACCCGGAAACCGGATTGTTGTTGTTTTTTATTCATTGAAGCAAAAAGATCGCAATATCAGAAAATAATTCATGTAGAATAATGAAATTTCGAGAATACATTTGTCTTGGTAACATATTTAAGAGATCAACATCGCAAGCCTACAGGTTAATATAAGTGCGATATAAACCATTGAAAGTGTGAAACGTTGGTACATGAATAACTGGTGTAACCACCAGAATGTTGAATGCAAGGAAGCAAACGAACATGCGTTGGGTGCCGGATGCCAGTTTGTGGGATTGAGTCCATGCCTGTTGCACTTGGTCGGTCAATACAGGGACGGTGTGGATGCCGCTAGAGTTGTAATCCGATCATGTCCCACATTTACTCGATCGGAGACAGATCTCTCTGCCGGTCGGGGTGGCCGTGCTGTTCTAGGCGCTGCAGTCTGGAACCGAGCGATCGCAACGGTCGCAGGTTCGAATCCTGGATATGTGTGATGTTCTTAGGTTAGTTAGGTTTAAGTAGTTCTAAGTTCTAGGCGACTGATGACCTCAGAAGTTAAGTTGCATAGTGCTCAGAGCCATTTGAACCATTTGAACAGAATTCTTGACCGAGCAGGACCAGGAAATATGTCGATGCCCTGTAGAGCATGTTGGGTTACCACGGCAGTACGTGGGCGAGCGTTATCTTCTTGGAAAACGCCCCCTGTTCATGAGTGGCAGCACAACAGGTTGAATTGTCAGACTGACTTACAAGTTTGCAGTCAGTGTGCGTAGGATAATCACGAGAGTGCTCGTGCTGTCATACTAAATCGCACCCGAGACTATAAAACCAGGTGTAGGTCCAGTGCGTCTAGCACGTAGGCTGTTTGCAGGCCCTCAACTGGCTTCCTGCTAACCAACACACAGCTGATACCGAGGTAGAAAACTCATCTCCACCCTGCCCAGAAGTCACAAATGACGGAGGTTTGGAATCAGTTGAATGAGCACGTCTGGCTCGGAGCTGTCCTTGAAGTATCCGATTGGTAACAGTTCATTGTGCCACTGTGATACCAGCCTCTGCTCAAACTGCTGCTGGAGTTGCAGTATGACTCACTGGAGCTGTAAGCCGAACATGTTGGTCTTCCCACTCGGTAGTGCTAGTGGCCGTTCGGAATCCGGTCATCTTGCGACCGTACATTCTAATGACCACCGTTGCCAGCAGTTACGTACAGTGCCTGCACTCCTGCCAAGTCTTTCTGCAATACCGCAGAAAGGAACGTCCAGCTCCTTGTAACCTACTTACACGACCTCGTTCAAACTCAGTGAGGTGTTGGAAGCGGTGTCTTTGTTGCCTTAAACACGTTTGCAACCTCATAGTGCCGCTTCAACAGCCACTCTTATGCGACTTGTGTGAAATTTTAAT
The DNA here is from genome assembly GCF_023897955.1 of Schistocerca gregaria. Lineage (NCBI taxonomy): Eukaryota > Metazoa > Arthropoda > Insecta > Orthoptera > Acrididae > Schistocerca > Schistocerca gregaria. The sequence continues at coordinate 459,575,489 of NC_064923.1, forward strand.
AGACAGTATGTAGTAATAGACAGTACGTAGAAACAAGTCTACCAACTTCCGTTTATGTCGAACAACTCTTTCTTCCTGTTGTGATCTTTTTCCGTCAGTGTATTTATGGCATACGAAGTTCAGAACTGAAATATCAACCAACCAAAGCAGTTCGTTGGAACTCTAAAAAAATCTAGAGAAAATCGACTTTAAATACACTCCTGGAAATGGAAAAAAAGAACACATTGACACCGGTGTGTCAGACCCACCATACTTGCTCCGGACACTGCGAGAGGGCTGTACAAGCAATGATCACACACACGGCACAGCGGACACACAAGGAACCGCGGTGTTGGCCGTCGAATGGCGCTAGCTGCGCAGCATTTGTGCACCGCCGCCGTCAGTGTCAGCCAGTTTCCGTGGCATACGGAGCTCCATCGCAGTCTTTAACACTGGTAGCATGCCGCGACAGCGTGGACGTGAACCGTATGTGCAGTTGACGGACTTTGAGCGAGGGCGTATAGTGGGCATGCGGGAGGCCGGGTGGACGTACCGCCGAATTGCTCAACACGTGGGGCGTGAGGTCTCCACAGTACATCGATGTTGTCGCCAGTGGTCGGCGGAAGGTGCACGTGCCCGTCGACCTGGGACCGGACCGCAGCGACGCACGGATGCACGCCAAGACCGTAGGATTCTACACAGTGCCGTAGGCGACCGCACCGCCACTTCCCAGCAAATTAGGGACACAGTTGCTCCTGGGGTATCGGCGAGGACCATTCGCAACCGTCTCCATGAAGCTGGGCTACGGTCCCGCACACCGTTAGGCCGTCTTCCGCTCACGCCCCAACATCGTGCAGCCCGCCTCCAGTGGTGTCGCGACAGGCGTGAATGGAGGGACGAATGGAGACGTGTCGTCTTCAGCGATGAGAGTCGCTTCTGCCTTGGTGCCAATGATGGTCGTATGCGTGTTTGGCGCCGTGCAGGTGAGCGCCACAATCAGGACTGCATACGACCGAGGCACACAGGGCCAACACCCGGCATCATGGTGTGGGGAGCGATCTCCTACACTGGCCGTACACCTCTGGTGATCGTCGAGGGGACACTGAATAGTGCACGGTACATCCAAACCGTCATCGAACCCATCGTTCTACCATTCCTAGACCGGCAAGGGAACTTGCTGTTCCAACAGGACAATGCACGTCCGCATGTATCCCGTGCCACCCAACGTGCTCTAGAAGGTGTAAGTCAACTACCCTGGCCAGCAAGATCTCCGGATCTGTCCCCCATTGAGCATGTTTGGGACTGGATGAAGCGTCGTCTCACGCGGTCTGCACGTCCAGCACGAGCGCTGGTCCAACTGAGGCGCCAAGTGGAAATGGCATGGCAAACCGTTCCACAGGACTACATCCAGCATCTCTACGATCGTCTCCATGGGAGAATAGCAGCCTGCATTGCTGCGAAAGGTGGATATACACTGTACTAGTGCCGACATTGTGCATGCTCTGTTGCCTGTGTCTATGTGCCTGTGGTTCTGTCAGTGTGATCATGTGATGTATCTGACCCCAGGAATGTGTCAATAAAGTTTCCCCTTCCTGGGACAATGTATTCACGGTGTTCTTATTTCAATTTCCAGGAGTGTATTTACGTGGAACACCAGTTCACTAAAATTACGGCGTTTTTCACAGTGGGCGGCGTTGGAGACTGATATTTTGGTAATGAATGGATTAGTTGGTCCACTCCTGCTATGGTAATTGTATTAAATGTAGCTTATAGTCCAATTCGAGTACCTGCATCATTTAAACAGAAACTTCATCAATATGTGCTAATTAGCACTTACCTAGTCATCATTCTCTATTATTGATATTTAAAAAGTGGTTAATAAAGATAGTTTCCTTTAAAAAACGTAACAAATTTATTATGACTTTTATAAAATATCGACAATTAACGATTTATATTTACAATGAAAACTAGGATTTTGGGTGTGACACGTAATTAGAAACAAGCGGACGTGCATTTTTAATCAAAAATGACGATTGGAAATTAGTCAGTTACCATATCTTTGATGAATTTTACGTTTTAACGATGTAGGTATTCGTGTTCTAAAAATAGAAAAACACCCTTAGCCTTAGTGGATTAAAGTTCCTCGGAAATCTTCACGGTTGATTTTGGTTCAAATGGCTCTGAGCACTATGGGACTTAACAGCTGAGCTCATCAGTCCCCTAGAACTTGAACTACTTAAACCTAACTAACCTAAGGACATCACACAACACTCAGTCATTACGAGGCAGAGAGTTGATTTTATCGAACGGCTTAGGTTAACTGATATTTGGATTTTCAGTTTCATGTACCGAGCCGTAAATTTAAGAAAACACAAAAATGCGATGACCAGATGGTCTCTATGTTAGATAAATGAAAAAAAAAACGAAGAATTCAACGGAATAGTATCACAAGTTGTTAGAAAATTGACTGTGGACTGACATTTGTGCAGCTATGGGCCTGAGAACCTTTCCTTAGTTGCAATTAGCTTTTTTTAATTTTTGCTTTTACTTTAAGGAGTAACGAAGTGTGATGTACATACAGCAAGAAAAGCAGAGCTTCTCGTTGTGCCCTGATGGGGCCCTGTAGTCCTCTGCCAGTGACGTCACTGGATGCGGTATGGAGGGGAGTGTGCCAGCATACCGCTCTCCAGACCATTGTTGACTCTCTTGACCTCGGATTCGCTACTTATCACTCAAGCAGTCATCAGTATGCATCTCAAGGCTGAGTACACCCCGTTCCAGCCTTCCCACAGAGGACATGCCCTTTCAGTATCGGTAATCGAACACGGATCCTCTGCATAGCAGTCAGACACAGTGAGCAGTTATCTAAGGGGGGAGGGGGGGCTGTACGTACTATGCTGTAACTTTTTCTGCCATTTTCTTTTACGGACTAGCTGCTTTGCCAATTATTCGTGCATAGTGCGACGATTTCTGAAAAAAGGAAAACCAAGCTGAAGTATTCTGTGACAATTAGAACTAATATTTTGTTTAGAATACACTGTTATACATGCAACTCATGTTTAATTCCAGAATTCTATGACGTCTCCAATTCCACTGTTGGAAATCCTCGAAATGTTTTTATGAAGTTCCTCACTTCGTCTTCGTGTAAATACGGGGTCTCTGTCTTTCTAATATGTCCGCGGCCAATTTCCTGCCTATATGTTTGCCTACCCCTTTCCCTAGTAGCTAAAGGTCGATCATTTCCAACTCACTTAAAGCCGATAGTATAACAAAATGATATCGTTTTTCTCTCAGGGCGGCTTCCTCCGGAAGTCTTTGTGCTGACAGGAAATGAAAATTCAGTATACCGCTAAACTTCGCCAGGAGCTATGCATTGTTAATCGTACTTTTATATCCATCTTCAGACCTCAATAATATAGTAACTTATGGAATGGATTGTTCGCAAAGACTTGTATCACATTTCCTATTGTTGCTAAAGTTGCAAGCAGTTTACACCTGCTAGAAAAATGGCAGATAAACGCAAATGTGATGTCCTAACGATCGAAAAGAAATTAAAAGTTACAGATTAATATATTTACGGTAAAACTTTCTCTTTATGGGACTGTCATAGATTTAAAGAGAAAAGCTGTTACATGTAGCAACAAAAACTGACAGCTAAGTCGGACAGTGCTTGAAAACTTCAGATTAAGCGAAACTAAATGCCTGTAGTTGTGGCTGAGCGGTTCTAGGCGATTCAGTCTGGAACCGCGCTACCGCTACGAACGCAGGTTCGAATCCAGCCTCCAGCATGAATCTGTGTTATATCTCTAGGTTGGTTAGGTTTACGTAGTTCTAAGTTCTAGGTGACTGATGACCTCAGATGTTAAGTCCCATAGTGCTCAGAGTCATTTCAGAGCCATTTGAACCATTTTTCGAAACCAAATGAAGCACTGTGTTAGGTGTTCCAGGAGAAGAGGGCAGAAGGGGTTGCCTTATTACGTAATTTCTTGAATGATATCACTCTACTGTACTGACAGTTATTGTTAAGGTTAAACCACCTTCCTATTTCATGTTTTTCACTGCTGCTGTTAAAGAGGAAGAAAGAAGACTGCGCCGGCCGGAGTGGCCTAGCGGTTCTAGGCGTTACAGCCTGGAACCACGCGACCGCTACGGTTGCAGTTTCGAATCCTGCCTCGGACATAGGTGTGTGTGATGTCCTTAGGTTAGTTAGGTTTAAGTAGTTCTAAGTTCTAGGGGATAATGACCCCAGAAATTAAGTCCCATAGTGCTCAGAGCCATTTGAACCAAAGGAGACTGCACGTTAACTTGTCCAGCATGTCTTACTGCGTATAATGTAAAATAAAAGAAAGTTACGAAAATAGTATCTGTGTGATTAATTTAATTTTCCATTTTATGGGTATTCCTCACTGTTGCTGATCCTAAGCAGAAAGGAATATCACTTATTATAGCACATTGTGTAAATAACTGTCATAAAAATGTTTTTAGCGCCAATTATTATTGGAACGCAGGCTGTTACGACCGGTATTTGGGCTATTGATGATATATGATTTATGGGCATAAGGCCGTGGTTCGAACTATGATTCTCTGCCTAATGTTTCGCCCTCTGATGCTGAAGACATCATCAGAGTCTTTAACGACTAAGAAAGCTCATATAGAATCAAAGAGACTCGCCAAACCAAACTGTTTACGTGCTCTGCAAAAGACCTATACCCACCACTTGCCACAGCGGAAGTATATAAAACCCCTTGCACTTGCGTCCAAACGTACATAGGAGCCGTTGGAGGACCATAACTGTGAGATTGCACAGTAGTCTGCCCTGATCACGTAAAGTAATAATAGGCATGTGTGTGAAAGTGTGTGTGTTTGAGTGTGTGTGTGTGTGTGTGTGTGTGTGTGTGTGTGTGTGTGTGTATGCGCGTCTGTGTGTTGGTATGAGTGAGTGTAGATGTTTTAGATGTTCACCACAGATGTGTGTGCAGTAGAAGGGGAGGGGGATTGGCGCTTAAAGTTCGTTAGGGAGGAAGAGGGGTGCGGGGGTGGATACACTGATTGTAAGAAGAACCGTGGGGAGAAGGTGGTATTGTGGAATGTCAACTGAGAGGGTGGAGGCGGGTGATAGTGAGTGGGTGACCTAGACGGAGGTGTGGTCATATCTCAGTATTTAATATTATACTAAGTGGTCTATAAATTTGAAAAGCGTGCCGTTTGCCAGGTTTGCCTAATCGTTTATAGCTTGTATCTTTTCTGTTATAGTTTCATAAATGTGGTAGTTTTCTTAAGGTGAGAAGGTTTCTTTGTTCTTCATCCTTGTTATTTCCATGTGTGTTCCTCTAGTAGTAATTTAGTGTTGGTGCTCGAGTCAGTGTATGGCAAAAGTTGAGTGGTTTGTCCTGTAGTTCCATGCTATTACATGCTCTTTGTATCTGTATCTGGTGTCCTCATCAGTCCTACATACGTCTCATCACACGTATTAAATTTTAGTTGGTGGGTTCCTGATTTCTTAGGCAGATGTGTTTTTTTTCCTAGTGCTTTTGGAAAGTATTTTTGACGTACTTGTTGGTTTGGTGAGGAATTTTTACGCCTTTTTTTCTAAAATTATTGGATATCAGTATTCTACTATGTACTTTCTTGTTTGCCATTGTCTACCATATTATGCTTACGTTTTCTTTCTCACTCTTTTTTCTTGCTGTTTTTGTGTCTTGCATATTGGTAATGGTGATAGATGTGTGCTTGCCCGTTTCTGTTTCTTGATTTTATTTTTCACAGAAGAAAGGTTGCATTTTTAAAAGCTCAACGAATGCCTGACAAAATAACAAACTATATCAAATCCAACGTTATAAATCCGAGGCTGGTAAACATCGCTAACACTGAGTTGCACATAAATTAAATAAAACTACTCGAAAAAAGGTGTGAAGTTAACCTGCCTACCTATGCCACCCAACCACTACGTCCCCCCCCCCCCCCCCCCCCCAACCTCGCTTCAGTATCATCTCCTCCCGGTTGCTCTTCTTATATTCAGTGTTCTATCTCCCTTCCCTTCCAGTCACACACACCATATTCCGCCACACCCGAACTCTAACAACCACTCAAGGGTTCTCTCCCACACCATTCACATCACAGATGAACATCTAATACATCTATACTGTCAACTAGGGACCGCCCCTGCTCCTCATCAACGATTCCGTCCGAACTTATGATGTACGCAGGTCTTGGACAGAAATAAAAGTGGCGGAAGTGGGAGCTCTAGATGTTCAAGCGTTTAAAAGAAAAAGTTGCCTTTGGCGCACATCGGGCGAGGTATGAGTCATTTATGTTAGCGTGGTTTTCAGGCAGCGGTTGGCGCGGCGGAAAGAACGGTAATCCTAGGGCCTTGGGGTTGAGTTCTGATGTATAAACTTCTTTTATTTTCGGTTTTTGCGTTGCTTGAAAATAAACCGAAATAACGCTCAATATAATGCATTTATTAATATTTTAATAAAATGCATGAAAAGGAAAGTCAAAGAAAAATTTTAGATTGCAAATCAAATTCCGAAAAATGATTGTAAGGAGTACACGAGAATTTCGTTTAACATTAGATATCTTTCTTATTTCATAATTGACGATTTACAAGTGCCGTGGTGATATTCACCGCAAAAACAGGGGAAGCAGTAATTTCCTAGGCATCTTGCACAAGTTATAAACGTTACATTTTTACCGTTACGTGATAGTTTTAAAGTTTCTACAGAAAAACAGACCTGGTTTACACTCATAAAAGGTTCACGCTCAAGAAACTGTTTGACATTACAGCATGAATAGTACAAAATTTCGAAAATATTCGCGAGGACAGCTGGTGATGTAGAATAGAATGTATTTTGATGCAGTCTTCTCCAACCTCATAATGAAATTACCGCAATACAAAACCCTTGGCGCTTTAATCACAATCCCTTCTTGAAACGTTATTTGCAGAGCCCTGGTTGACGCTATAAGTTCAATCCTTTCTTGGAAACTGATTTACAATCCTAAATTTTCTTTTGTCTTCATTTTTATGACTTACGAAAGCATTAATAAATGCAATATATCGAACATTATCTCGCATTATTTGTAAGTAAAGTAACAATTGAAAATAAAAAAAATATTTATCGTATAGAGACGCATCCACACTACCCTTGGATTACCGTTCTGTAAGCACCCCACTGGGACAACCGCTGCCTGAAAGCTAAGCCACCATAAATCTAATATTTGAGAATGAGAGCACTTACTGACGTCCAACAAACTTTACACATAATTTTAAACCTTCGCGAACCTTTTTCTCGTTAACAGTCGCCATAGAATGATGAAAGAAAAAAAAAAAAAACATTTAATGCTTACTACATTTTCGCTGTTCCTGTAATCAACTTTCACCATCAGATATTATGCTTTGATTTACAAATTCCTTACTACCGACTCTATTCGCAACACAGTCTAAATACACGCCTGAATGTGCCTGCAAAATTTTATCATTATACGACACGTACGACCGGAGGCTTGACATCATAAACATTCAGAAGCACGAAAAAGTACCTTCTGTATAAAATGGGGTGCACTGAAACCTCAGCATCTGATATGACGTTTTAATTTAAATTTTTTTACTAAATCCATATGCAACACATGTAAGTAGGCTGTTTAGGTTTTCTTATATTGGTAACGCCACGTAGCGCTCTGAAAATCACTGGCTGTGCTGTGTGCAGTCAGTGGCTGGTTGGCATTGTTGTAATACTCGCCATTGTAGTGTTGGGCAGCTGGATGTGAACAGCGCGTAGCGTTGCGCAGTTGGAGGTGAGCCGCCAGCAGTGGTGGATGTGGGGAGTGAGATGGCGAAGTTGTGAGAGCGGATGATCTGGACAGAGACAGTAAATTTGTAAGACTGGATATATAACATGACGTTTGAACAATATTAAGGTATATACATTGTTTTTTCTCTATAAAAATCTTTCATTTGCTAACTATGCCTATCAGTAGTGAGTGCCTTCAGTAGTTTGAATCTTTTATTTAGCTGGCAGTAGTGGCGCTCGCTGTATTGCAGTATCTTGAGTAACGAAGATTTTTGTGAGGTACGTGATTTGTGAAAGGTATAGTTTAATGTTAGTCAGGGCCATTCTTTTGTAGGGATTATTGAAAGTCAGATTCCGTTGCGCTAAAAATATTGTGTGTCAGTTTAAGCACAGTCATGTACAATTTTTCTGAGGGGACGTTTCACACACTTTTCAGAAAGTGCTTACATGTATCACTGAATGTATCTGCAAAATAAGTTCATTGTACAACTCATATTTCAGCATATATGACGTCACAACATTGAGATGTGTGCGAAGCTTGCTTTTGCAAAAAATGGAGGGCAAATTACCCAGACTGTATTCACACAGCGTTTCATAATGAGAGGACAACAAATTTTAGCATGTTAAATTTTTTGTCGGTTACATGCTTAACGTCAACTGTTTAACACATTCTCTCAAGCGGAGTTCGCAAGATCTAACATAGATAAATTAAGAATCTGTCATCTGTAAAGTAATCTGACGTCTGAAGCTGTTTCATGCATGGGAGCTCGATTCTTTAAAGAGCCAAGGGTTTAATGGTCTTCTCTAATCTCTCTCTATCTCTCTCTCTCTACACACACACACACACACACACACACACACACACACACACACACACACACACACACACACACATATAGCCTACACAGAAAACAAGTGAGTAAGCTTAATCACTATTCCAAGAAAAGAGATGAAATTGAACAAGTATAAATGTAACATAATAAAAAGCAGGTTTACGAAAATCAAGATACTTTGAAGAGTGAATCTACAACCACATTTTTTGCGATTTCAAATTTCGCTAACGACGAAGAAAGAATCACTGCGCTTCAGAACGTGTAACAACGGGCAAAAAGACCAGTATTACAAAGACAGAATGCTTGTAATCCATAAATACCAAGATGTATAGACATATTACGTTTACAGTAACATATTTCCAGAATGACCACAAAGATGGTCTATAAATACAAGCGAAACGCGTCTGATTCCAGTGAGCTTAAGACGATAAAACCAATAATAACTTATTATAACAGCCGCTGCGGAAGATGGCCATGTCATTATTGTACCTCTTAGTTATTTATGTATATAAATGTAGACAGGACTTCACCATGTATCCTACGCGCACAATAAAGAAGCAATAATTCTTTCTTTCCTTCCTACCGCTCATATATTGTACTAGGTCACATTCGTGGTTCAGAAAGTTTACACAGTGAGGGCACCATTCCGCTCATGTTTATCCCTGATCTATCAGCTACGAGGTGCGCTGTTTCAGTACTCCCCTACACTTGCAAGTGACTCAGTTCTGTAACTACTGCTTTCGTAATACCAGATTTCATGTCTCTCAGTCCGGTAATGTAGTTGAACATTTTGTTGTATAATGTTCTCCCTTGCTGTTTAGTTACAGTTTTAACTTTACTTGATTCGTGTTTAATTTTATTGTGTATCATTACAACCACGATCTGCTTATGAAAATGTATGACGTACACAAACACAGTGAGTGTAGCCCAAGTAGGTGAGTTTCACAGGTTACACTTTGTTAAATTTCATTTTGTTCTGTCGAATATACAGCCAATGGTTGCTTTATACTTTGAGTTTTAATCGTGTTATATCAACTGTATGTAATAGGACTGTTGATATTTTTAAAAATATCGGTAATCCAAAATATCGACATATAAAAAGAGTCATTGTCGACCCTCCATATATCGAACAGAAGTATCGACGTGTCGATGGCAGAAAATATAGACACAGTGGCCTATAAAAATATCGGGTGCACATTGTAAATGCACTGCCGGTTTTAGAGCTGCATATATTTAAGTAATTGATTCATTATTAGATATTCTGTACATCAACGAGCTAGCAGTTTGCTTATCTCCCTTCGAGTAAGAATCAAAAAGAAAACGAAACACGTCCTCTCTTGGCGGTAACGACTTTGCTAACGACGGTAAGTGCATGTAAGTGATGCAATAAAAGGTGTCCTATAGATCCGTCGTTCGGTTTTGTCACATAACGAATTTGTCCGGAACACTGTTTTTTCATTTCTGCAAAGGTGCCGATTACGTCAGCATTCACCCTCCTCCATATCCACCCCATCACGAAGACCAATCTTGTCATTTAGATTTTTGTTCATAATTTTCGATAATTGTTTTTGAAGAATGGGGATGTGAAGAAATGGCACGCTAATTGCGTTAAAAGTTGTTTTTAACGCAACTGAAGTGCTATTTCTTCACGTCGGAAATCTTGTTATTCCATTCATACTGCCACCAATCGGTGCAGTCGGACTACTTCTTTGCTTCACACAGTCGAAGAGAAAGACAGGACGCGATGAAAGCCCAAAAAGTAGTAATATTCCTTCGGACAGCTAAAATAAAATTATGCCCTTTTACAATTTCAAGAGAAGAGTTTCAAATATTTACCGGAAATAGCGAAAGCAATATAATATTAAACAAACATATCAGCAGTTGATACCGCTATTTCGATATCGATATACCGGAGAAAAATATATAGCCTGTTATATCGATGATTTTTGGTAGAGATGTTGATGAATCGATATTTTATCGCCCTAGTATGTAATGCAGGCACTTGAGAATGGCTACACAGCAGAAACTACGTAGTAGCGAACAATATAAAATACAATATTTGATCAAATGTATCCGGACACGTACTAGTGTACCTACATATGGCGCGCGTCCACACTTTGCATTTATGAGTGCTTGAACTCCGCTGAGGACACTTTCACTGAGCTGTCTGAATGACTGTGTATAAATGAAATCCTTTTTTCCTCCAGAGGATAAATCAGACAATGTGGTAGTGTTGGATGCTGGGTTCCGGGGGTAAACTCGACGTTCTAACTCCATCCAAATGGTGTTCCATTGGTTTCAGGCCGAGATTCTAGGCAGGCCAGTCCATTTCAGGAATTTTATCATCCACAAACATTTGCCTCGCAGGGTGCATTGTCATGCTGATAAAATCACTCATTGTCTCGAAGCTGTTCATGTGCTGTACTCAGTCCCTAATACTGTAAAACATGTTGCTATTGCCCCACATTTAGTGTCGTATTAAGCGCAATAACGAGACCACATTGTTACCACGAAAAGTACACCAATACCATAACACCCCTCCTCCGTGGTTCACTGTTAGTATTACACATGCTGGCAGGTAACGTTCTCCGGGCATTCAGCAAACCAGAACACGGATTGCCATATGGTATATCGTGATGCATCCTGCCAAATCACGAGTTTAGAGTCATCCACGGCCCATTGGTGTAGAGCTTTACACCACCTCATGCGCCGATTAGCACTGAATGCAGGAATTTGTGGCATACGAGGAGGTGCTCGACCACTATACTACATTCCTTTTAATTTCCTAGGCACAGTCATTGTTCTAGCTGTATAGCTAGTAGCACTTCGGATCTCACGAGTGATTATTTCCACTGATTTCATGCAATTTTACATGAACATCCTCCGCAATGCTCGACAGTCCGTATCCGTCTATACATGATACCTGACTGGTCTTGGTTTAACTCTGGTTGTTCCTTCTCGTTTCCACTTCACAGTCACGTCAACAGCCAACCTGGGCGGCTTTAGAAGGGCTGGAATATCCTTGGTGGATTTGCTACTCAGGTGACATCCAGTGAGACTTAGTTCACGTCCTAAATAGCTTATTTCTCGTGATCTACCTATTCTGTTGTTACTGCTTCTCTACTTGCAACACAATACTCACTGCCTACTTTTGTACTGGCGGATTCGCTTGTCATGACATCTAGTGGTCAGCTGCGTATTACATATGGATGTCCGCATACTTTTGATCACACAGTGCAAAATGGTGGTTTAATCCTAACAGTAACAGGCTGTGTTGGAAACTGATATCATTCAAGAAATTTGTAATGTATGTTGACCTCATTGCCAGTGAAATAATAAAGAAAGCAAGAGAATCCCGCGAAACTCTGAAGATCGAAGGAAAATTTAAAGTTGATCACAAGAGCTGGTTTTTTAAAGATCGGTACGCGATTCGAAAAATTGCTATTCAGAGCGAGGAACCTAGTGCTAAGAAAGACACAGCTGATGCTCTTCGCTATTTTTGCCCGTTGTCCAGTGGCAGACTGAAGTTGGGGTGGAGGGGGCGTCTTGCCTTGGGCCTCTAGTGCTGGCAGCCCTCCCCTCCAAATCTCCAGTGCCTACACACAAGTGTGCTATGAGCACAGTTTAAAAATGCGTGCGTAAGTGCAGTGAAGACCTTACTAGTGATTTCTTAATTACATTCTAAAAACTACTTTTTTAAAGTTTATACTTAACTATTGTATAGTCTATTTTATGAATACGAAATTCCAACTAGATGAACCTTAGATGAACTAGAGTAGAATCATCTAAATTTAAGCAACGGTTTTTATCAACTGTAAACATCAAGTTCAACACTAGACTCATCTAAAGTTTATGTGCTGAAACTAACCGCAAAAAAACCTTCTGTAAAGTTTTTCCGCGCGGAACACACCCAAAATCACATAAATCCTTATGTGGTTATAATCTTCGACTTAAAGGAGTGCCTCTCGCTTGCTCTATGGTGGCTTCTGCGCGAAACATAAATAAAAGGCCTGAACAATAGAGAAATTCTATGATGATTTCTTTCGTAAAAGGAACAACATATTAAATAATACCGACGAGGGCAATCAATTTGAACATTACTGTCGCAAAATTACATTATAACTTATTAAGAGACCGAAAAAAGAGGGTAGATGCCACTGTAGGACATCCCTTGGACTTTCATTTCAAACTCTCGCGGAATATCCGTCAGACTCGGGAGAACACAAAAATTTCATTCGTGCTTGCGTACTACAGTACTCTGAGGTTCGTGTGTATTTAATTCGATTCTTCATAAAGCTCGATTACAAATACTACGTAAATAAGGTAAGAGCGTTCGTCGAGCCAACTTCACAAGAAATCTCTATTATTCCAATCGTGTACAGGACGCGGAAAAACGAACACCTAAATCTTTCGGTGCGAGCTCTGATTACCCTTATTTCATTGTTGTGATCGTTTCTCCCTATGTAAGTCGGCTTCAGCAAAATATTTTCTTATTCTGAGGAGAAAGTTGATGATTGAAATTTCTTGAGAAGATTCCACCGCAACGAAAAACGCCTATGTTTTAACTATGTCCACCCCAAATACTGTATCATTTCAGTGATATTTACATTACTGCACAAGCAGTTGCTAGAACACAACCAGTAATGGTAGTGCACTAATGCAAGCCAGACAAGAATTATCCAATAATTGCTCATTTTTCAAAAACTTCAGGGGAACATAATTTTAAATGGGGATTTTGACAGTGTTCAGCCTTCTGGAGAAGATCACAGAAACGTGGCTGTAATGTTGAATTGAAGAAGAAATAAATGAGGAAAATGATACAGCATAATTAACTAGAAGATGTTACTTTTATTCTAAAGGGCCGTGAAAATTTGTAGATACAGTTGTGGCAGCAATGTAAGCCACTGGGCTGATCAGTCTGATGTTGTTCCTAGCTAGACACACGTGGCAAAGGCTGGAACGTTTTATTTCACTGCTGACTTGAGCTTAGCTGCTCTAAATTCTGTCCATTGCTTTTTAGCAATGTAATTTTACATAAGTAACCTTTGTACGTTTTGAAAATTGTCATCTTGGTTAATGTGTTTTTTGTTATGCATAATTTTCTATGTGTTACTTTATAGGGTTAATCGAAATTTCATTGTGATGAAGACACCTTTATTAGGTATCGAAACTTAGGTTAATGTACCTAACAGTTATTTGTAACCGATTAGCTGTATAAATCTTTGTTGAAACTAGTATAGGATTTCTGAGTAACAGCCATGTTGAAAACTGTAATTTATAGATACATAAATTTGTTTCTGTCCTCCTGATCTCCATACGACTGATTTTTAGGGTGCTTCTGGGTATTTCTAGTTTCCTCAATAAAATTAATTTTGCATCGTCTTTTATATGTTACACTAATTTTAGCCCAGCAAAACATAGCTTTTCGCAGTCATTGTGAAGATGCTTCATCGAAAAACAGAGGACGTTGCATCGAATTGGTGCAATTGATGGGGAAAAATGATCCAGTGTTGAAAGTGCATTGTTTAAAACCTGTAGTTGGCTGGTCAGAGAGAGTGCTTTCTTATATTTCAAAACGAAAAAAAAAGTGATTTGCGAACCATTCGATACCCATTTAGCTTTTCTTTCTACATCTTTAATATTTCAATCAGTCAAGAAATTTATAATGAGTGTTGACCTCATTACGACTAAAATATTAGAAAAAGTAGGAGCATTCCGTGAAACTATGAAGACTGAAGAAAAATTTACCGTTCATCGCGATAGATGACTTGATTTAAATTTCGTTACGAAATTCGAGAAATTGCAATTCAGATTGAGAAACCTACTGCCAAGATGGACGCAGCTGACTTTTTTCCTACGAATTCTTAGTGTTCATCGAGGGAATAATTTTTTCCCGGAAAAATTTACAACACCAATGAAACTGGACTATACAGGAAGCGCATGTCTAAACGAATTTTAGCCTCTCGGATTGAAGCGCATGCTAATACAGGATTATCCTTGTTTACCTGTTATCCGCTCAATCTCGAGTCCACATGAACCCGGACAGTCTGAAGTTCGCTGTAGTTAACTGCATTTACACGTTTTCCTTAAAAAGAGTAATGGAAGCTGAAACAAAAATGAATGTTTTTGAAAACATTTCGGGCTTACCGAAATACTAAAAATAAAATTGCACTACAATGAATAGAAAGTCAAATTTCACACGTCTGTGCTGACTTGTCTTGCGCATCCTCAGTATTCCTTTGACAGTACTAGCTTGAGAAGAAATATCCTTGCTACGTAACAAAAACGAGAAAATGAAAGAAAATACATTGAAAATTACGGAATTTGTATGTTACGAGCAACAGTTGAGCCGAATAATAAAAAACAGCCCGGAAGATAAATTTTCAGCAGAAGTTCGCAGGATATATTTTACGCCATCAGTTAGCAGTAGGAAATAAGGTTATAAAAATTTATTCACGAAGGAACTGTTCCGCCTACAAGCTCTTTCCGCGAGAGGCAATTTTTTTAGGAGAGAGAAACGTGGCACACAATTCTTTTGTGCCATGCGATAAACTCCGGCAGCTAGAAGGAATGTGTCGCACCCTTTTCTTTTCACCTCTCCCCGAAAGTAGCTTCTGGGAGCAATTTCGCCTATATTGCATCGAAGGGTAAAGCAGTTCGACCGAAAGAAACTGCCATCCTCTTTTGTGTCGACAGTTCTTGGAAGGAAATGGCCAGAGACGAGTTTATATCTTACCTCACTCGCTAGTGTTCACTTTACATTGGGTAGGACAATTATTTCACGGTATCACTTGGTTAGGAGGCAATTAATCAGTATTTTATATTAACGCGAAACAAACATCTCAGCATCACTTTATTTTTCTAGTGTTTGAATGGCGCTTTCGGGTTGTCAGCCATAACTGAAAATAGATAATACACTACTGGCCATTAAAATTGCTACACCAAGAAGAAATGCAGATGATAAACGGGCATTCATTGCACAAATATATTACACTAGAACTGACATGTGGTTACATTTTCACGCAGTTTGGGTGCATAGATCCTGAGAAATCATTACCCAGAACAACCACCTCTGGCCATAATAATGGCCTTGATACGTCTGGGCATTGAGTCAAACAGAGCTTGGATGGCGTGTACAGGTACAGCTGCCCATGCAGCTTCAACACGATACCACATTTCATCAAGAGCAGTGACTGGCGTATTGTAACGAGCCAGTTGCTCGGCCACCATTGACCAGACGTTTTCAGTTGGTGAGAGATCTGGAGAATGTGTTGGCCAGGGCAGCAGTCGAACATTTTCTGTATCCAAAAAGGTCCGTACAGGACCTACAACATGCGGTCGTGCATTATCCTGCTGAAATGTAGGGTTTCGCAAGCATCAAATGAAGGGTAGAGTCACGGGTCGTGACACATCTGCAATGTAACGTCCACTGTTCAAAGTTCCGTCAGTGCGAACAAGGGGTGACCGAGACGTGTAACCAATGGCACCCCATACCATCACGTCGGGTGATACCCCAGTATGGAGATGACGAATACACGATTCCAATGTGTGTTCACCGCAATGTCGCCAAACACGGATGCGACCATCATGGTGGTGTAAACAGAACCTGGATTCATACGAAAAAATGACGTTTTGCACCCATGTTCGTCGTTGAGAACACCATCTGAGGCGCTCCTGTCTGTGATGCAGCGTCAACGGTAACCACAGCCATTGTCTCCGAGCTGATAGTCCATGCTGCTGCGAACGTCGTCGAACTGTTCGTGCAGATTGTTGTTGTCTTGCAAACGTCCCCATGTGTTGACACAGGGATCGAGAGGTGGCTGCAATGCGGATAAGATGCCTGTCATCTGGACTGCTAGTGATACGATGCCGTTAGGATCTAGAACGGAGTTCCGTATTACCCTCCTGAACCCACTGATTCCATATTCTGCTAACAGTCATTGGATCTCGACCAACGCGAGCAGTAATGTCGCGACACGATAAACCGCAATCGCGATAGGCTACAATCTGACCTTTATCAAAGTCGCAAACGTGATGGTACGCATTTCTCCTCCTTACACGAGGCACCACAACAACGTTTCACTAGGCAACGCCGGTCAACTGCTGTTTGTGTATGAAAAATTGGTTGGAAACTTTCCTCATGTCAGCACGTTGTAGGTGTCGCCACCGGCGCCAACCTTGTGTGATTACTGTGAAAAGCTAATCATTTGCATATCACAGCATCTTGTTCCTGTCGGTTAAATGCCACGTCTGTAGCACGCCATCTTCGTGATGTAGGAATTTTAATGGCCAATAGTATAATTTCAAAGAGGGCTGTAAACTCTGCATCATAAATACATAGAAGGAAAAACTTGGAAATTTAATATCTGCCTTCAGACCCATTTGCACACAGCAGAGCCTTCGGAATATTATCGGAGAAAGCTTTTAACTGGTGCTGAATGCAATGGACACTGAGGCAACCAAAATCATGGGGTACCTCCTAATATCGTGTCGGACTTTCTTTAGCTCGACGTACTGCAGCAACTCGACGTGACATGGACTCAACAAGTCGTTGGATGACCCTGCAGAAGTACTGAGCCACGCTGCCTCTATAGCCACCCATAATTGCGAAAGTATTGGTGCAGGAACTGCGCGAACTGACCTCTCTACTATGTTCCATAAACGTTCGATGGGATTTCTGTCCGACGATCTGCATAGCCAAATCATTCTCTCGAATTGTCTAGAATGTTCTTCAAAATAGTGAAGAATTGTGGGCCGGTGACATGTTCGGGAACATGGAGTCCGTGAAAATGGTCTTTAAGTAGACGGACATAACCACTTCCAGTCAATGATCGGTTCTGTTGGCCAGAGGATCCAGTCTATATTCCATGTATATACAGTCCACAAATTTATGGAGCCAACTCCAGCTTGCACAGTGCCTTGTTGCCAACTTTGGTCCATGGCTTGGTGGGGTCTGCGCCACACTCGAACCCTGCCATCAGCTCTTACCAACTGAAATCTGTACTCATCTGAACAGGCCATGGTTTTCTAGTCGTTTATGGTCCAACCGATATCGTCACGAACCCGGGAGAGGCGTTGCAGGCGATGTCGTACTGTTACCAAAGGCACTCGTGTCGATCATCTTCTGCCATAGCCCATTAACACCGGATTCCGCCGCAGTGTCTAACGGATACCGTATTCGTCCGTCCCAGAGTGATATCTGCGGTTGTTCCAAGCAGTGCTCCTTGTCTATTAGGCCGGTATTACACTACCAAATTTCTTTGTCAAAGATTTGATCAAAGATATGATAAAATATTCGTCAAATTTTTTGACAAATATCTTTGACGTGGCGCTAAAAAGGGGTATTACACTGTCATCATATTTTTCGTCAAAGTTCAAGATGGGTGACAACAACATGTTATTAACCGCAGCAGTTGCATGTACCACAATTGCACTGTGTGAACATGTGGAAGAGAAAGGGGAAAAAAAAGGAAACGTACCTGGGCGAAGCCGTGTGTTTTACGACGAGAGTATAAAAGCATTCATCAAAACTTGTTACGTGAGCTTGCAGTGGAGGACGTCAAGTCGTACATAAATTACTAAAGAATGAATGAGCATACATTTTAGTATTTGCTCAGTGAAGTGAATCATCATATCATAAAGCACAATACTCACTTAAGAACTGCTGTATCTGCAGAAGACAGGCTCACTGTAACACTCCTATTCCTTGTTACAGGAGAGAGTTAGGTTAGGTTAGATTAGGTTAGGTTAGATCTCCAATATTCTGAATATATTTTTTTATTCAGGGTGTCTCATGTTGTAAAGCGCCTCGTCAGCTTCATACATCTCTATTAATTTGTAGTAGTCGGTACACAACAATTGTATTTACCTGCCATGTTTATAAACTCATTACAGATGACAGAACGTTCCAGCGATGTTAGTGCTCCACGTGGTAACATGTCACATTGCAGTGAACAGAAGACAAGCGACTTTTATGATCAACTCTACTGCGAGGCCCTAGATTTGATCAAATTTCTTAGCCATAAATATTTGACATATCAACTTTGACAAAGAAATTTGATAGTGTAATACCAGCCTTAGCACTGACAACTCTACGCAAACGCCGCTGATCTCGGTCGTTAAGTGAAGGCCGTCGGACACTGCGTTGTCCATGGTGATAGGTAATGACTGCAATTTCTCGACACGCTCTTGACACTGTCGATATCGGGACATTGAATTCCCACACGATTTCCGAAATGGAATATCCCATGCGTCTAGATCCAACTACCGTTTCAAGTTCAAAGTCTGTTAATTCCCGACATGCAGCCATAATCACTTCGGAAACCTTTTCACATGACTCCTCTGACTACAAATGACAGTTTCGCCAATGTACTGCCCTTTTATACATTGTGCACGCAATACTACCGCCATCTGTGTATGAACATAGCGCTATTCCATGACTTTCGTGATCTCAGTGTAAGCTCTAACGGTAAAAATATATGTTTCATGTGATATAATTACAATTAAACAATTCTCGAATTTTTTCTTTACTTTTATCGTAAAACCTTGCTTCTTGCCAAATTTCATGATTCTAGGCCAACGGGACGTACGCTATAGGTTTTAAAGAGTGATTTTGGAGTACCAAAGTAAGTGACAAAAATGGCCTTATCTTTTGACCCCACTAACTTAAAAACTTTAAGAGTTTACAGCGCCAAGGGATCGTAGGCTTTAGTATGTGACAAGTATGTGACATAAATTTGAACTTCGTACGTGTACCCGTTCCTGAGTTGGACAGACAAAGGGACAACAAAGCGATCCTAGGATGCTTCCGTTTTTGCCAACTGAGGTACGAATCACTAAAAAAAAGTGTATGGGTAGTGTACGGAACGAAGAGATGCTGAACCTAAAATGGGGGAAACAAAAATGCGGAAAAACTTTACCAAAACAATGAATTAGTTGTTAGACACCTGATACAGCATCTAGAAATAATTAACTTGATGCAGAAATGTGCAATAGATGGTGAAATTGTAATGCTAGACAGAGGCCAGACTATGCAGAACGGATTCTCGGACATGTGACATGCACTAGAAATTGTTCACGCAGGAGAATCGTACAAACGTACCGTCGTTTCTGTCGCCCAGCACAAAGTCCCGAGCGACTGGAATAAAGTGCAGGATTAAGAAAAATTTTGGATGCAGGAGCCCAGTAATTAGGCCTGTCAGACCTATAAATTCTTACATGATCCTTCTCCTGCGTATAACAAGGTTTAAAAAACGGATCTGCTAAATTATAGACCAATGTCCTTAACGTCGGTTTGCTGCAGAATTTTTGAACATATTCTGAGTTCTAATGCAATAAGTTTCATTGAGACCGAGAAGTTGTCCATGATTCAGCACGGTTATAGAAAGCAACGCTGGTATGAATCTCAACTTGCCATTGTCTCACATGAAATACTGCGAACTATGCATGAGGGAAACACGCAGGTCCTTATTTCGAAATTCCGAAAAGCGTTTGATGTGGTACTCCAGAGCAGACTGTTAAAAAAGGTACGAGCATGCGAATAGGTCTCCAAATATGTGAGTGATTAGAAGACTTCTTAAGTAATAGAACCCAGTATGTTGGCCTCGAGGACGAGTGTTAATTACAGGCAAGGTTATCGTCAGGCATGCCCCAGAGGAGCGTGATAGGACCGCCATTATTTTCTGTGCACATAGATG
This sequence comes from Schistocerca gregaria, assembly GCF_023897955.1. NCBI lineage: Eukaryota > Metazoa > Arthropoda > Insecta > Orthoptera > Acrididae > Schistocerca > Schistocerca gregaria. The sequence goes on from NC_064923.1 coordinate 459,595,787, forward strand.
ATCTGGCGGGCAGGGTAAAGCACCGGTGTGCGGTTGTTTGCTGATGATGTTGTGGTGTACGCGAAAGTGTCGAAGATGGGGATGCGAGGTGACTTAGACTACATTTCTAGTTTTGTGATGAATGGCAGCTACCTCTGAATGTAGAAAAATGCGAGTTAATGTAGATGAGCAGGGAAAACAAACCCGGAATTGTCGTATACAGCATTTAGTAATGTTTTGCTTGACACGCTCACGTTGTTAAAAATACCTGGACGTGACTTTGGAAAGCGGTAGGGAATGGATCGAGCGTGCTTGGATCATGTAGCGAGGGCGAAAGATCGACATCGGAATGTGTCTATCAGAACTGTCCCCGTGTAGCATCATTCACGAGAAAGTGTGGTTCATCTCTGAAGGAGACCGCATATAGGACGCTAGTGCGACCTCGTCTTTAGAACTGCTCGAGTGTTTGGGGTCCGCACCAGATCGTATTATATTTGTTACCGTTAGATTTAGTCAACATGCGAGTATTACTAGGATGCTTCGGGTGCTCAAATGGGAATCCTTGAGGGAAGGTGACGTTTTTTTCGAGGAAAATTATCTAGAAAATTTAAAGAACCGGCTTTTGAAACTGACTGCAGATCAATTCTACTGCTGCCAACATACATTCGCAAAATGACCACGAAGATAAGAGAAATTAAGGCTTATACGGAGACGTACAAACAGTCGTTTTTTCTTCGCTGTTTTTGCGTGTGGAACATGAAGGGGAATGGCTAATAGTGGTAAAGGTACCTTCCGCCACGCAGCGTACGGTGACTTGCGGCCTATGTATGTAGATGCAGGTGTAGAGATGGAAAGTCTACCACAAGCGTTGCGAGAGAGTATTAAACTAGTCGAAAGACTGGCGAATAAGAAAGTGGAATTATTTCCTGCAAAGTTTAGATTTCCTAAGACGAGCACGTCCTCACTCGCACGGCTCAAATGTTGATTTGATGAACAGGATGATGAATTAATACAACTCTGTCGTTCAGAATTGGCAATTTTAAATACTATCGAGGCACTAAAACCTATTGTTAGGGCTGCATTACGTTGCTCCACCCTCTCCGAGGGCAGGCAGGTAGCATTTACATATGACCAGCCAGATCATCGTTGTGTCGTTCAACCATGACGGACGCTGATAAACGCCGGGAGTGTTCTACACCACACCACCATTAGACTTGCTCATGAGTGAATATAAACGTCGTGTTGAACCTTGATTGATAAGACAATTTTCATATTCTTTTAGCCTGCCACTGGCAAAACTATACTGCAAGTCAACAGCTGAAATGATGGTTTTTCGTTGGCTATGGCTCATGCTTACCTCTGATCGCTGCTAGCATAATATTCGCAGGGGAATTATTTTTTATTATAACATAGAAGGTAAACCTGGATGGTATGGCTACTCATGTGTCATTTTAGACGTTGTTCTTGTTATCCAAGTCTTAAGTAGTATTTAATTCGTATTTATGTTGATTTGTTTAATGTCGGTTAATGTGTGAAAAAGTATTCTGTGCGAGGTCGTGTTATTCGTGGCAGAGTGCTACAGCTCGGCGGTTATGACGTTACCTCATTGTGCGTATATCAATGCACGTGATTTGTTGAGAAGTACAGGTACGAAAACTTTTAATGTCCTGTTTCAAAATCTGTTACAGTTATGCTCCGTCCCTCTCCAATTACAGTCTTGGCTAGCCAACTGTGATATTGTGTGGAGCTACTGAGAGCCTGACGATGGAAATGTTTTGGTGAAACAGTGACAGTCACTCACACAGTGCAAAAGATACAGAACCCAAAACATTAGCCTATACGGTGGCTAATGTGGACTGCACGAGTAAAAAGAGGACAAACTCTAACAACCGGGCTGCCTTCTGAATCGCAAGATATTCATTAGAAAAAGGAAACTGAAACAACAAAAGGACGCTTTGAGAACTATAATCAACACAGTAAATATATGATAAACCTGCCTATATAGCCGTGCGTGTTAAAGCGCCGCTTTCGGAACGAGGAGATCTGCCGATGCCCGAATCAAATCTTCTTGGCGGATTAACGACGAGGGTCGGTGTGCCGGCCAGTCTGTACGTGGTTTTTACGCGGTTTCCCACGTCCCACTAGGTGAATACCGGGCTGGTACCCAAGCCCCGTCTAAGTTACACGGTCCGCAAACATTTAGAAAACTTCCGCTCACTTTCTCGTGAATGGTGCTACACGGGGACAGTTCTGATAGACACATTCGGTCGTTGAGGGGGTGATGGGGAGATAAAGGGAGGGGGCTGTAACGGGGTGACGACCGGTTGGGGATCTGGCCATCCCTTAAAATAACTATGGCCAATGCGTTAATAACCATGTGGACCCTGCGTCCATGTGGGAAAAAGGCACAAAGAAAAGGAAGAAGACCGTAAGTACTGGTTACAGATAGATATGGTCAAGCATATACTCGTGAATCAAAATTCTTAACAGAAAGTGTACTTAATTAAAGTCTTCGCCAACACAGAAATTAAAAATACGTTCAAAACCGTTCACAGAAGCAAGAGGAAGTCAGCTGACTAATAGGACAGCTTTCCCCTAGCCGGGGAAAGGCCAGCAACGAGTGCACAACACAAGGTCGAGTGTGACAGAACCAGGGCTATTCAGAGTGTCAGTTTTATTAAACTAGTATAACAAGTTGACCATGACACTACGCTGTATGAGGTAATGTATCCAGCTTTAAAGTTTGTGGGTAATGCCACTATATGGAGCGCCACTGACTTTTCTTAGGAACCTACCCGAACTTTATAGAGGTGTTTGATACTGAATAAATAGGGTGAAGAGAAATTCACGAACTCGGACCTCACAGCACGATTCCTCACATGCTGCCAGCCGTTGTGGCCGAGCAGTTCTAGGCACTTCAGTCTGGAACCGCGTGACAGCTACGGTCGCAGGTTCGAATCCTGCCTCGGACATGGATGCGTGTTATGTCCTTAGGTTAGTTACGTTTAAGCAGTTCTAAGTTCTAGGGGAATGCTGACCTAAGATGTTAAGTCCCATACTGCTCAGAGCCATTTCAATGATCTGGACCTCGCATACTAGCAATACTAAAATGTCTCTCACAAAATTTCGCATTGTGCATATTTCTGGCAGTAAATGGACGTTAAGGAATGACAGTCTGGCATGTACGGTAAGTACTTCTGACAGCAAATATCAGTAGAGTTATGGAGTTGATGCAGTGGATGGCGTTTTTGCGATAGCATTCAGAAGGTCGAGGGTTCGATTCTTGGTCGAGGCGTATTTGTTTTTATTTGTTAAGTGTAGTCTGCGTGGTACGTTATCTGGTGTCTTAATCATCATACAGCGATTACAGTGAATCTTCAACAAAACATTTGCACTTACATACTACGAACACAGAAATGGAAGTACTAGTGTTTTCACTGGCCGGCTTTTAAAGCTGCTATTTGCACGTTGGGGCCGCGAACTGTGTCATACCGCTGCATCTACTAGAATCCAAAACTGCTTTCTGTGTAACCTCCACAGTGGTCTACTATTCTTGCCATGCTCAGGTCAATTACATTTCGTTATGGCCTTATGTCACCAGTAGGGCTAGCAACGTGCTTTGCAAATAGTTTCGAAACGTGTTTTACGTAAATGTCGGAGACATGTGGCTTAAAACGTGTATACTACAGAATAATACGGTAGAATGAAGTTGGCAAATAAAAACAAATACGTCTCGATTCAGAATCAAACACTAAACGCTGTCCACTGCAGGAACTGCATAACTCTACTGGTGTTTGCTGACAAAGATAGTTACTGTACATGTGATTAAAGTGTTGCCAGACAACCAATCTTTAATGTATATTTACTGCCGGAAATACGCGCAGTACGAAGTTTTGTGAGAGAGAATTTTTGTGTGTGTGTGTGTGTCTTTGAGGTTTACGGGCGCTAAACAGCGTGGTCATCAGCGCCCAAACGCATAGAAACAGGAACACAAGCGGTGAAGGGACGAAGACGGACGCCGAACAAGGAGAACGGCTAAAAGACACAGGCCTGACGCAGTTCCAAATGCGCACATACAGAGGCAAAACAAGAGGAGAAGAAACACACTAAAAAAGGAAAGGAAACACAAGGAAAAGAGAACAGATACCGAAGGGAAACAAGGAGGTAATCGTGACTGGCGGACCTCTTACCTAAAACCTGGGTGAGCCAGTCACCCAGCAGCACATTAAAACCTTCTCCCTAAAATCCGAGGCAACAGATTGGACAGGACACAAAACCGTAAGACCTTAACCACAGTCGCTGCGTCGTCTTGCAAAATAGAGGGCAAATCCGGTGGCAAAGAAACCACCGCCCTCTGGTCAGAGAATAAAAGACAGTCAAGTAAAATGTGGCGGACAGTAATCTGGACGCCACAAGCACTGCAGATTGGGGGGTCCTCCCGCCGGAGTAAAAAACCATGCGTGAAGGGACTGTGTCCAATGCGGAGGCGAGTGAGGAGAACCTCATCCCGCCTGTATGACTGGTAGGACGTACGCCATGGTCGCGTAGTGGCCTTTACCAGACGCAGCTTATTGTCAGAAACTGCCAACCACTCCTCTTCCCATTGATGCATAACACGAAAACGCAAAAGGGAGGTTACAGCATGGAGGGGGACGGCACATTCAACAACGTGAGGGAGGGAACATGCATCTTTGGCAGCCACATCCGCCAGTTCGTTTCCCCTAATACCCACGTGCCCCGGCACCCAGCAGAAGGAAACCTCCTTCCCCTGCCGTTGCAGGTGGAGTAGGGCATCATGGATGTTCTGGACGACCGTATCCTCTGGGTACAAGTGTTGCATGGTCTGAAGGGCACTCAGGGAGTCAGAAAAGATGAGGAACTTAAGACTGGTAACACATCTCATCTGCTCCAATGCCCGCAAGATTGCAAACAATTCGGCATCGAGGATGGTAAACGCCGCAGGAAGCCGTAACTTGACGACTCGATCAGGGAAAACAACAGCACAACCAACAGAGTCCCCCTGTTTAGAGCCATCTGTGAATACAGGTACATGGTCCGGATGCTGGTTTAAAATATCGTAAAATAAGGAGGTAAAAACAAACGCCGGAGTGCAGTTCCTACGGTTCTCCGACAAGTCTAGAAGGATGCTGGGCCTCTGGAGCAACCAGGGAGGCAGGCGAGTAAAACCCTGTCGTTGAGGGGCCACACGCTCCACACCAAGGGACTCAAGCAAATGCTTGGCACGTATCCCAAATGGTCTTGTTGCTCTGGGACGACTGGAAAAGAGACGTTCCATAGGCGGTCGGGCAACGGTAGGGTACGCAGGGGAGGTAGGACAGGCAAGGAAATGACACACCCGTCGCACCATGAGGAGTTTCCGCCGGATGGCGAGCGGCGGTTCCCCTGCCTCAGCACACAGGCTGGGGATGGGACTGGTACGGAAGGCACCAGTGGCCAGCCTGATACCCTCATGGTGTACTGCGTCAAGGATCTTCAGATACGAAGGCCTTGCTGACCCATACACGGTGCAAGCATAGTCAAGACGCGATCGGATGAAAGCCCTATAAAACTGCAGCAGACGCGCCCGATCTGCTCCCCAGGACCGATGGCTCAGACACTTCAAAATATTCAGTGCCTTCAGGGCCCGCACCTTGAGGTCTTTAAGGTGAGGCAACCACGAGAACTTGGAATCAAAAGTGAGGCCCAGGAACCTCACAGTGTCTCTAAAAGGAAGAACGGTGTCCCTCAGACGCAATTCAGGGGAGGTGAAAAGACGCCGAGAACGATTAAAATGAACACACACAGATTTGTCTGCAGAAAAGGTAAAACCCGTCTTTGCAGTCCATGCCTCTAAGCGCTTTATCGTAAGCTGCAACTGCCGACTAGCAGTGACAAGACTGGAGGAAGAACAGAAAACAGCAAAATCGTCCACAAACAAGGAGCATTGGGCAGGACTTCGGATAGTGGACGTGATACTGTTAATAGCGACGGCAAAGAGGGTGACACTTAAAACGCTGCCCTGAGGAACACCATTCTCCTGCACGTACAAATCCGATAGCACATTACCAACCCGATACTGAAAGAGGCTATGAGAAAGAAAGGACCGAACGAAGATGGGGAGACGGCCACGAAAGCCCCACTCATGGAGTTGATTGAGGATAAGGCGGCGCCAAGTAGTGTCATACGCCTTATTAATGTCAAAGAAGACCCCTAGACAATGCTGGTTACGTAGAAAGGTCTGCTGGATGGCGGCCTCAAGCAGGGTCAAGTTGTCTATAGTGGAACGACATCTCCGAAAGCCACACTGAGAGGGGCTAAGGAGCTGCCTGGTCTCGAGCAGCCAAACTAGGCGGCGGTTGACCATGCGTTCCAACGTCTTCCCAACACAGCTCGTCAAAGCAATACTCCGATAACTACTGGGATGCGTTCGGTCCTTCCCTGGTTTGAGGAGGGGAATCAAAATCGCCTCTCTCCACGAGTCAGGGTACGTGCCGGATAACCATATCATATTGAAACAGTTCAGGAGAACTTCCTTGGATGGCAGCAACAGGTGCCGCAGCATGCTGTACCGGATTTTATCATGACCAGGCGCAGTATCATGAGCCACAGACAGCGCAGAATCCAGTTCCCAAATTGTGAAGGGGCAGTTATAGGGTTCAGAATTTAGAGACCGGAAGTCCAAGTGACCCCTTTCGATGGCAGTGCGGTAGCGGCAGAAATCTGGATCACAGTTAATAGTGGCGGTAGATTCCGCAAAATGCATGGCCAGTGTCTGGGCAATGTCTCTCGGCGCCGTGAGGAGACATCCCTGATGCAGCAATGACGTGACAGGGAGCTGGCTGAGTTTCCCGGAAATCCTCCTGATTGCTTCCCATACTTTCGTAGAACTAGTGGAGCGAGAGATGGAATTCAAGAACGATTGCCATGACCGTCGTTTGCTCTCTTTAATCACTCGCCGCGCTCTGGCCCTTGCCACCCGAAAGGCCGCAAGATTGTCAGCTGAGGGACGGCACTTGAAGCGGCGCAGTGCTGCACGGCGGGCGCGGATGGCTGAGTGGCACTCAGTGGTCCACCAAGGGACAGGACGCCTCTTGGGATGACCGGATGACCGTGGGATTGACAATTCAGCAGCATGTGAGATCACGGCTGCAACATGGTTTACCCATTCGTGGACGCTGGCACGGTGTTCCAAAACAGCCAGTTGGCTGAAAAGTGTCCAGTCAGCCTCATCCAGGAGGCGAAACCAGAGGGGGAAGTGGTCACTAGAATGGAGGTCAGCTGCAGCCTCCCACAGAGCAGAATCCGCGAGTGCTGGAGAGCAAAAGGAAAGGTCAATAGCCGATGACGATCCGGAAGCAGTACAGAAATGAGTGGGAGCACCAGAGTTGAGGAGGCACAGTTCTTCAGACATCATGACGCTTTCCAGAATGCGACCCCTGGGGCAAGTAGGCGGAGAGCCCCATAAGACATTATGAGCGTTGAAGTCCCCCAGAAGAAGAAATGGGCGGGGGAGTTGGCTAAGAAGGTCCGTGAGAGCCTCAGAGTCTATCGCATCCGGAGGTGGTAAATAAACTGAACAGACTGTGAGCCTCCGACCCACAAGAATGTCAACTTCAACTGCTTGCAAGTCGGTGACGAGATGGAGCTCAGATGAGGGGTGCATGTCACGGACAAAAACCGCAACACCACCCTTTGCACTTTGCCCCGTCAGATCATCTTTTCGATATACGGTATAGCCGCGTAAAGAAGGAGAATCAGTGGCCCGAAAATGTGTCTCTTGGAGACATAAGCACAAGGGGCACTCTCGTATAAGGAGTTGTAATTCGGCCACATGCGTCCTGAACCCATTCAGGTTCCACTGTAATATGGGAGCCAGTGATCAGGGTGGCTGAACTTTCTCCCTGCCTCTGTGCTTTGGAGGAGAGACCGTACTGGCCAGAGATTTATTCCTGGGGCGAGAAGATCGCCCCCGGTCGACATCAATGTCCATAAGCTCCGATGACGACCCACGGGAGATGTCAGAAAGTACGATGGCCTCGTCATCGGACCGACGCTGACTAGTTTCCTCAGGTGGCAGAACCTTCGTCTTCTGAGGCTTTGTCTTGGGGGGCTTGGAATGCAGAGCCTTGTCAACAGTTGGAGGTTGACTCGCCTGGGCAGAAGGCGCCATATGGGGGGAGGCTGGAAGTACCTCAATGTCAGCAACCACGGCCTTGTCCGATGTAGCGGGGAGAGCCGCAGATTGCAAAACAACCGCAGCAGCACAAGTGCACTGGCAAGCGCAGGTTTTAGTGCTAACACTAGCAACCTCCGTTTGTGTAGCAACAGTGGCCAGTTGTACCGGTTTTTTGAGAGCGGAAGCGAAAGATGTTGAAAACACAGGAGGTTGCATGGCCTTAAAGAGCTTCTTGGCCTCACCATAGGGTTGCGCTTAGATGATTTAGTCTCCTGTACCTTCCGTTCTTCGAGATAGATGGGGCAGATCCGGCTCCAGACAGGGTGACTCCCAGAGCAATTCACGCACTTCACAGGCGATGAACAATCGGCTCCGTCATGGGCAGGCTGACCACATTTACCACAAGTGGCTACCCATTGCACCCCAAAGTAGTACGCCCAAAGCGCTGACATTTAAAACAGCGCATTGGGTTGGGGAAATATGGCCGTACGGGCAAACGTAAGAACCCCGCTTTAACATGCTCTGGGAGTCTCGGGCAACTGAATGTGAGAATAAACGAGTCAGATTTGACGAGGTCCCCATTGACTCGTTTCATAATGTGCTGCACGTCAACAATTCCTTCGTCAGCCCACTCAGATTTTAGCACGTCTATGGGGATATCCACCAAGTCCCTACACGTCACAACACCCTTACTATAATTCAAAGTGGAGTGGAGCTCGGTCTCGACAGCGTACTCTCCTAGACAATTTGCTTTCTGAAGGGCAGCGACTTGACGGGAACTGGAAGTTTCAACTAACAGAGTCCCATTGCGCAGTCGCTTTACAGATTTCAGTGTTCCTGCAATTCCCTCAAGACCCTTGTGGATGTAAAAGGGAGAAACCCTCTCAAAGCTACCCTCCTTCCTTTTAATAATCAAAAACACATTCTGATTATCAGCATGTGCTCCATTACTACATTGTGTTAATTCTCTAGCAACACCAGGCGCTGGAGGACTCGCAGCGCGTAGCAGCTTTTTCGATGGGGTGTGTTTTCCTACCAGCGGCCCACCCAAGCCACTGGTAGGGGGAAATGTAGAGGTCGAAGGGTCCATTGCGGTCCCACGAGCAGCTAGGGAACTAAAAGTCCGCTCAGACAGAGCCCCGCGTGCCTGAGTAAGCCTTATACAACTGGGGTGCGGCAGGTGCCCCAGAGGTTGCCCGCTTGCGACTGTTCCACCCCAACAGCCATGCATCTTCTAGGCGCGGAGCACACCGAAAGATTGAGGGGTTTTTATAGAGGTTGGCCTTCCTCGCAATCCAGGCGGTCAAGCCAAGATTACCATTCCCCGCAGCACACAACATTTCACCGCCGCGCCGTACGGTGGTCGCTGAAGCATGTTCGGGGGTTACGGTGACAGGACACTGGCGGCGCAGACCAGTCCGCAGCTCAGAACCCCGGGGTCGCCAAGCCCGTACTCAGCAAGTGAATGCTGAGCCCCTGGGGGCGACAATTTTTGTATTGGTAGTATGTGAGAAATCGCTCTGCGAGGTCAGAGTGCGCGAATTTTTCTTCGCCCGCATGTACTGAGTGGTCAGTAACAGTCTGAGAAGCTCGTAAGGATGTTGCTGGGTAGATAGCGATGAGAAATAATTGTTAAGAAAAACTTCGATAAATTGCAACTTTTCCTGTTTAATTAGCGTTGAAGCTGACCAGTCAGATCTTGCCCCCGCAAATTTAAGCAGTCTGCCAGAGAAAGTGTCGCCAAATGTGTTCTTCGTTTGGTGTCCTCAATCGGAACAAATGTAGCTTGAATGAATCACTTCCGGAAAACGCACGTTTTAACTGGTAATGAGCATTTGGAGGAATGGCACCTCACGGACCCACATACGCCTGTGCATTACTGCATTTTAGCGCGTGCAAGTGCTTGAATTTGCGAGCGCAAAAACCCGATTGGCTAATTACACCGCTAATTAAATCGCGAACGACGCTACGTATCGAATTTTTTTCTTACCAATTATTTCTCAAGACGACCTCCCCTGCAACAATACCTTACAAGATATTCAGACTGTTTATGCCCGCTCTGTGCATTTGCCGCTACAAGTAACCATAGTTACGGGGTGTCAAACTAAGTCCAAATGTGACTAAAAACTGGTTCAAATGGCTCTGAGCACTGTGGGACTTAATTTCTGAGGTCATCAGTCCCCTAGAACTTAGAACTACGTAAACCGACCTAACCTAAGGACATCACACACATCCATGCCCGAGGCAGGATTCGAACCTGTGACCGTAGCGGTCGCGCGGTTCCAGACTGTAACGCCTAGAACCGCTCAGCCACCCCGGCCGGCCCAAATGTGACTGAACAGGACTTAAGTGTAAAGTGCGAATGGTTAAATGTGACCGGTTGAGATTCCTGCACTTCAAAATTGCCCACTACAACTTTACTCTCCTCAGAATTGCTTGCCTTGTACAATTCAAATAATAGGTAATAACATAAGGTACCTGCAAAGGTTTTCTTAAGTGAGAAATTTTGGGTTTGGCCACGATGTAAGGTTTTGAGGTACAGAGAAAGTCTCATAATATCACCGATACTTTTCTTGGTGTTGAAGTGGTTTTCTTATTGTTCCTTTGTGATCATACTGACTACCACATAAATCAACGTTATTGGCTGAAGTACTGTGTTCTAGCATTATCAGTTATTGAGCACGACAGAACTATTTAACGCACCACAGTCTTCCGAGACTGGACGTCTGTGGGGCACATAATTCCACCTTCTTTCGGGAGTCCATATAGCGTGCCAACGAACCTCCACTGAAACACACTTACCTTGATGTTGCGTGTCATCCCTTTGACTAAAGTACTAGAACCCTGCGACACCTACATGCTTCTCTTTTGGTAAAAGAATGAGCACACGAAAATAAAGAAAAAATAGCTGCTTTCGTTAAGGAAAGGTTTTTATCGATTGGGCAACCAGAAAAGGTCTATCTGTTGACAGGAAACTATTTACTTTGAAGCACAGTGGTCTCCTAAAACAATACAAACAACAAAGCACTTCGTCTTTTTTTCTGTTCTCCGTTGTTTCTTAGTTACTTCAAAATTCATGGAGGTATGGTCCGTCTATGCAACTAATTGAAGGCAGTTTGTTTATTGCCATAGGCGTTTCGCTTATTTTACTTGTGAAACAAAATTCAGCGCCGATTTCCAATGCTGTTAGTCCGTGTGTGTGGTCCTGGAGATGTTTTCATTAGTCTCCACGCTCCAGTTGGCCGATTACCCACATTTGTTTTAACATACCGCTTATATCACTTGCATTTTACATTTTGTGTTCAACATGTGTGTGTTTATACAGTAAAACAAATAAAGACGTGAAACATGTATGACAATAAACAAACTGCTTTCAATTAGCTGCATAGAGGAACATACCTCCATGAACAAAGCAACTCCTCAATAACAACTGTGCTTGGCACCAAAGCAAAGAATTGAGACCTTATTCCTGCTATGTGGCTCCTACGCGACTCCCAAAACTTCAGTGATAGTGCAGCACTGAATAGAATGTTATTTACCGTGACCAAATGACCCTCAACACTTTTAGTACTACGAGCAGGACGACGCAAACATGAAGCGGTAGTGTATCGGAAACTTACGTGAGACGTGATGTGAACCTGCGTCGCCACCTCAAACTTCAAGGGATGGCGTTACGGCACTTGCTGAAATGATTCGCCGATTCTGAAGTTGATCTCAGCATAATGCAACATGATGAGCACAAACGAGTCGGGTAACATGTCTTTTGTTCTTGTAGTGATTCTTTCTCCACAGCACCTGTCTTTGCTGCGTCGTTGTTTTTATCGAGCACTCACACATACTTTTGTCGAGTGCACAGTGGCAACTCTCTCTCTCCGAAAGCCAGAAGGTACTCCTACTTATACTCTCTTGAGTGAGGAGCAATTACTGTTTCGAGTAATCTTTTTCTACAAGTACACTGACTTGCAGAACTGTAGCTTGAAAGTAACTTTCGTGTGAAGTGTCACTACCAAGTAACACAACTTGATGAAACTTGGACCATACGTAGGAAGAACTGCTGCAGTATAGTTTAGAAGGTAATTGAAAGAAATTTTTGTTTGTCGTATTTCTTTCAGTTACCTTCTGTATTATACTGCAGCAGTTTTTCCTACGTATGGTCTAAATTTCATCGAACTATGTTATTTGATAGTGTGATGTTCAAGCGAAACTTACTTTTGTCCTTACGTTTGAACAACAGTGTGCCTAGGGAGCTTAGTAAAGTTAATTTATACACTTTTTCATCTCATGCCTTCTTCTCTCCAACTCTGAGAGGAGCGCTTGTAAAATATAACAGAGCTATGCACTATTTACCGTCTTTCCCCGGCTCGGGTAAACGGGTAGGAGTGTTTTCGTAGGTAAACTGTGTCGTAACTTGAAGATTCTCCAGAATAGATAAGCATTCAGACGCGGAACCCGACTGCAAAATGCCTCGCCGTAACCCCTTTCCCAGCGAGATATACATAGTCAGACACATTTGCCCTCAATGTATTTGCACGTTCACACTCTTCCGGTGCATAATTCGAGCTCACATTAGCTCATTAAATCAATTACGCACACGCATAATATTTAATAACAGTTTCCTTCCTTGTTGTCTTTCGTATAATATTTACTCAGTAATTGTTAACAGGATGGAATGAGGCGAAACCTAGAGTGAACTCCATGTCGGTGCCACGCTAACTTTATGTTGCAAAGGCACTGGGTGTTGGACGATGACATTAGCAAATGAGTAAGTACTGTAACGTAAAGGATGTTCACTAAAGAATCGCAAATTCTACAATAATAACTGTTAAACGATGATATACAGTTAACATAAAAGTCAAGTTTAAAAGTTAAGCATAATAGCTTTGTTTCAATGACTAAATCCATTCGTTGGAAACATCGTCAAATACGTAAAGTCCTTTGGGTAAAGTAGATTTCGTAGACTGTTAATATTTAAGAATCTCCAAGCCGAGTTTTACTGCAAAAAGGTCTAATGAATATCGTAATCCACTTTGAATGAAGACTCTTCAAGCCGCTTCAACTGTTTTGCACTTCTTTACTTGGAGCACCACCAGTTCAGCACCATTGTAGGCGTATCCCCAGGTGCTGTTAATTAAAATGCATATTTCTAGAATAGAATTTTACAAACAAGGTAAAAAATTTAAAAAATCTTAAAATATTCGTCAAACGAACAATAATTTAAAAAGTGAACATTAAAAAAAGAGATTTTCCCTATGATGTCCGATAGTTCAGTTGTAAATCGAAAATCTTAAAGGCTTTTTTTCAATAATAATACTCGCATTAAGCACCAAGACACATGGCGTTAAAAGACGTACTATAAAAATAGTTGCAACCATTAAAAGCGTATAAAATATTTAACTATTTTCGCGGTATGTAACGTCTGTCGGGTCTATGAAAGTAAATAACAGCAACCTACAAAAAGTTCTGATGCGACTGTTTGTTATGCCAGTGCTACGGACTAATAATTGGTGGTGGTGAACTAGAAGCTCATTTTGCAAACATTTATCCCGAGTTTGATACCCTACACCATGCTATGCCCTGTGAGTGAAAATTGTAAAAACGATCAAACCTATTGCAAGATACCGCCTGCAATTTATCTGGCTGACCGTTGCGGAAAAATAACGGCAAGTGCCATAGAAGTAAAAGTAATGTTACTTACCAAGGGAGTTTTGCAGAGACATGTTCATAAACGTAAAATAAGTAAAAGCATTTTTAGAATACTTGTTTTCTCCGGCAGGCGTGGAAACAGTACGGAAAACATGGGGCTGGTTTAGTTGGTCAAGACCCAGTCTACCGTATGTTTTCCGAACTAGTTCCTCGTCTGCCGTAGTAAACACATATTATAGGAATGCTTTTAGTTATTTTACTCTTGTACGAAGACATCTGTGGAAAAATACCTCGGTAAGTAACGTTACTTTCACTTTTATGGCACTTGCCGTTGGTTTACCATAACGGTTTGCCAGATATACTGAACACTGTTGCTTTCATAATCTTCCATGGAAGGGAAACGCGTGATATATCAAACTTGGGATGAAGTTTGCCATTATGAGCTTCTAGTATACCACCACCAATTACAAGTCCGTGGCATTGGCATAACAAACAGTTGCCGTTTTCACTCCGCTTAATGGTAAGTGAGTGTTAAATGTATCAGTTCAAAATTGTTCAAATGGCTCTGAGCGCTATGGTACTTAACTTCTGAGGTCATCAGTTCCCTAGAATTTAGAACTACTTAAACGTAACTAACCTAAGGACATCATATACATCCATGCCCGAGGCAGGATTCGAACCTGCGACCGTAGCAGTATCGTCTAGAACCGCTCGGCCACCCCGGGCGGCTAAATGTATCAGTACTTTTACTAGATTGCTATTATTTACTTTCGTAGAATCCGCAGACGTTACATACCACGAACGTTGTTAAAGCTTTTACACGCTTTAACCATACATTTTATTGGCCGTAATTATTTTTTATACTAAGTCGTATCAACCCACATGCCTTGTTTGACATTCATCTGTTGAAACCTAATGCCAATTTTGCTATTGACAACAGCCTGTAATGGATCAACATTTTCGATTTACAACTGAGCTATGCCTCATCCTAGCTTCCCGATTGTTTGAGAGATAACCATGTGAGTAAAGCTATTTGATAATTTTCTTAGAATTTCTATAAATTTTTTCCATTTTTATGAAATCATATTCTAAAAAAACACATTTTAATTAACAGTGCATCACCTGAGAGTACATCTGTAACGGTGCAAAATCGGCAGTGTTCCGTATAAAGGACTACAAAACAGCTACAGTCGCTGAAAAGTCTTCATTTACTGTGAATTTCATCAAGTCGTAAGACCTTTTCTTCAGTAAAAAACGCTCTGAAGATCCTTAAATGTTAACAACGTATTATTTTGCTGTGGCCACCCTATGTAGAATTATTTTTGCAGAAACTGGAAAGTAAATTCGTATAGTAAGACAAACCTTGCTAAAACTTATGAACACTCTTGAAAGTAATTCTGTCTTCCTGTGGCGTAATTTTGGATTTTGGCACTGTTTTCACGAAGTTTCCGAAAGCAAACGTCTAATTCAGGAAGACTTAAAGTGTCAGAGCTACAGGTCAGTAATTAAGAGGATGTCGAGAGTTGTGTGAAAGAATGAAGACAAATTTGAGAAATGAAAAAGCCCAGGGCCATTAGGAGTAAAGACGCACCATTTAATTTCGTTGCGTCGTTGGCACGGGACGCGACTAGTTACGCGCAAACTATACACTAGAGATGCGCACCACCAAAACCACGGTACGGAAGTTTTGATACACTACACAAATGACGTAATGAGTGGTAGGATTACCGGTAGTATCGGTAGATATCTAGGGAAAGAAACATAAATGAATCTGTCAGAAAGAAACTGGGAGCTGACAACTTGTCTTTGTTTGGTTGTTTGTTTTGCACATAGTTAAACCGCCCATCATTCTGCGTTAGGTCATTGTGTACGTTATATCCCTAAAGAATATAAACTGCATTATATAAGTAATAAACATTAGTTGATCGTGTAACTTCTGCATTATACGTAACCAAAGCAATTACTTTTGATGAAAGTACAGTTTACTTGAAGAAACATAAAAATATATGTAATTATTATTGGTATTCTGTACTCAGTAAAATGTTCTTCATGATGATCAAATCCAGGAGATTGGTATTGTTATCGCTAAATGCGAAAGTTGTTTATGAATAACAGAAACATGTTCTACATAAGCTCTACGAAGTATTGAAGCGATGTTTGATGTATTTTTGTTTTGCATTTCTTTTTATTTTATCATTTTTGGTGACGAAATTGCGTTTCCTAGCGCTTTAAGGTAAATCTGTTTTGTTTTCTTTATTTTTATGCAACATCCCTGTGTTTCACGTTAGAAATCAACAATTCTACGAATAAAACCTGAACTAAGCATTGATAATTTGAGTTTCGCTATAAATACTGTTTACTTTTTAGTAACAAACAGGAGCACAACTACCTATAACAAAAATGTTTTGTAGGCTACCCGACCCTTCGCGCATCACCACTCAGTTTATGGACGGATCACCCCTTCCGATATTTCGAGGAATCTAGTAAGACACTGATGGCATATGCTAAGAAAGCAATCGCTAAGTAGTAACGCCCGATAGTATGCAACCCACCTAACGTGCAGGTAACGCGGGTGCGATCTTTACTTCAGAAAGCTACTATGAAAATTAGCGTAGTCTGTGCTTACTTACTGTAGCTTACGGCAGTTATAAAACTGTGCTATAGACTGAAAAGGAAAGTCACTCTCCAAGGGCATGAGTGCGGAGATAGACGGCCTGGCCGTGGTGAACGGCCGATAACGACAGACACATAGCGAGGACTGCCGAGGACCGAGCACTGGTTTACTCGTAATGTTTGCTGAGAGTAATAAATTGAGACGGTTACTGTTAATAAGCAATACGATACAATTTCTGCAATACCATCATCAGAGGCTTGGTTTTCACGAATTTCCTGAGAGTAATAAATTGACACTGGCACAGTTAATAAGAAATATGGTATAGTTCTTGCGATGGTACCATAGTAATTGGTAGGCCATGTCAGCCTTTAATTAAGAAAGCGCTATAATCACTAAATCGGGTAAGTTTGAAACAGTCGAATCTTTACGTACGAACGTCGTGAAAGATTGAACTACAAATAACAGGCCGAAACAGTTGCAATGTCAGAAATTTTTATCACACAAATTAACGCTGATGACTGCGGATTGAAAAGAATCTGTAGGCGCACGTAGATTCCATTTCAATTTCTGGGATTGCACATGCGATCGCACTGAATATAGCGTAAGCTGGTTTTCATGGTCGAGTAAAACAAATGCTGACAGACAGGAAGACTATATTGTTGTTGGATGCTTATAAAAGTAATTTATCTAACTTTGTGCTACAATGCTTTTACCATTTCGTGACTTTGATTGTGTTCATCATCAAGTTACATGTCTACTGATGATTAACTGGGCCGGTCGGAGTGGCCGCGCGGTTCTAGGCGCTACAGTCTGGAGCCGCGCGACCGCTACGGTCGCAGGTTCGAATTCTGCCTTGGGCATGGATGTGTGTGATGTCCTTAGGTTAGTTAGCTTTAAGTAGTTCTAAGTTCTAGTGGACTGATGACCTCAGAAGCTAAGTCCTATAGCGCTCAGAACCATTTCAACCATTTTGATTAACTGCAATGCCAAATGGCGTACTTGAAAATGGAAAGAAATGGCAACTAAATGTTAAAAATTTCATTTATATGTTTAAAGGAATATGATTATTCTTTCGAAATAAGAATCGTGTGGCAGTTTTTGTTAATTAGGAACAAACGAACAACATAGCTAGAGGTGTGTGAGGTTAAGAAAAGTTCTCTCCTTACTCACAAACCTCTTAACTGCATCTACATCTGCAAGTACTTTAGCCATGAAATTTTGTAAACCGCTGAACTCACTTGGTATTCCCGAGCTACGATGGCAGGCAAGCGTCTGGCCACAATTTTCGTTTGCTGAAGTGGGACTTAGTAATTCACGTTGTTTAAACTAAGAACGTAGAGACAAACATGAGTACACACTATTGTAACAGTCTGTCATACTCTTGTACGTTCCTTAAGTCATAACTTCCCAATTATTGAAATATATTTTGTGAAATTCACTGCAGAATATTTCTTCAACACTGAGAAGTCAAAGATGAGTTACAAGTAGCCGTTATATGTTGCATACTGTTAAATATTAGCCATACAGTTCGTGTATCACATGTACGTTAGTTTACCATAACATCAAATCACGTTACCGTACGATACCTCTCAATGTGGTAAGAATTATATAGTGTACATGTAAATACTTTTAAGCGAAAGGTTGACTGGATCACTGATCATATACCAGACATTACTTATGTGTCTACTACATGTATATCCATATCCTGCAAACCACCGTGAAATGATGACAGAGAGCTCGGCTCATTCTACCAGTTATTAGCGTCTTTACCCGTTCCATTCACGTTTGGAGCGCGGGTAGAACGACGGTTCAAATTTCTCTGTGTGTGTCGCAATTAATTTAATCTTGCTCTCACAA
The DNA here is from genome assembly GCF_023897955.1 of Schistocerca gregaria. NCBI lineage: Eukaryota > Metazoa > Arthropoda > Insecta > Orthoptera > Acrididae > Schistocerca > Schistocerca gregaria. Next base: position 459,614,056 of record NC_064923.1, read on the forward strand.
TCATTATGGGACCGATGTGTGGAGGGGCTATAGTATATACCTAGAGTCATTTTTTAAATACTGTTCTTGAGAATTTGTAAATAACTTCTCTCGGAATAATTTCCGTCTGTCTTCAGGAGCCTGTCCATTCTGTTCTTCCAAAATTTCTGTGAGACTTTCCCACAAGTCAACAAACATATTACCATCCGTGCTGCCCTTCTCTCTATATGTTCCCTACCCCTGTCAGTCCTGTTTGGTAAGGGTCTTATACACTTGAGCAATATTCTAGGCTGGGTTCCACGAGTGATTTGTAAGCCATGTCCTTTGCAGAATTACTGCGTTTCCCTAGTATTCTACCAATAAACCGAGGTATGCTACCTGTATTAGCAACGGCTGAGCCTATGTGATCATTCCATTTCATGTCCCCACAAAGTGTTATACTCATGTATTTGTGTGAGTTGACCGATTCCAAATGAGACTCACTGATATTATAGTCATAGAATACTACGTTAATTTTCATTTTGTTAAATGTATAGTTTTACATTTCTGAGCATTTAGAACAAGTTACCAATCTTTACCCCACTTTGTAATCTTATGCACGCCTAACTATATTTTTGCAGCTTCGTTCAGACTGTACTTCGCTGTAGATAACTAAATCATCTGCGGAAAGGTTACTAGTGGAATTGTCCTCAAGTTTCTTAGTATACAGCATGAACGGAAAGGTACACAACACACTTCCTTGTGGCACACCGGATGTTACTTTTGCATCCGTCGACGACTCTCCATCCAAGAGAAATACACTCCTGGAAATTGAAATAAGAACACCGTGAATTCATTGTCCCAGGAAGGTGAAACTTTATTGACACATTCCTGGGGTCAGATACATCACATGATCACACTGACAGAACAACAGGCACATAGACACAGGCAACAGAGCATGCACAATGTCGCCACTAGTACAGTGTATATCCACCTTTCGCAGCAATGCAGGCTGCTATTCTCCCATGCAGACGATCGTAGAGCTGCTGGATGTAGTCCTGTGGAACGGCTTGCCATGTCATTTCCACCTGGCGCCTCAGTTGGACCAGCGTTCGAGCTGGACGTGCAGACCGCGTGAGACGACGCTTCATCCAGTCCCAAACATGCTCAATGGGGGACAGATCCGGAGATCTTGCTGGCCAGGGTAGTTGACTTACACCTTCTAGAGCACGTTGGGTGGCACGGGATACATGCGGACGTGCATTGTCCTGTTGGAACAGCAAGTTCCCTTGCCGGTCTAGGAATGGTAGAACGATGGGTTCGATGACGGTTTGGATGTACCGTGCACTATTCAGTGTCCCCTCGACGATCACCAGAGGTGTACGGCCAGTGTAGGAGATCGCTCCCCACACCATGATGCCGGGTGTTGGCCCTGTGTGCCTCGGTCGTATGCAGTCCTGATTGTGGCGCTCACGTGCACGGCGCCAAACACGCATACGACCATCATTGGCACCAAGGCAGAAGCGACTCTCATCGCTGAAGACGACACGTCTCCATTCGTCCCTCCATTCACGCCTGTCGCGACACCACTGGAGGCGGGCTGCACGATGTTGGGGCGTGAGCGGAAGACGGCCTAACGGTGTGCGGGACCGTAGCCCAGCTTCATGGAGACGGTTGCGAATGGTCCTCGCCGATACCCCAGGAGCAACAGTGTTCCTAATTCGCTGGGAAGTGGCGGTGCGGTCCCCTACGGCACTGCGTAGGATCCTACGGTCTTGGCGTGCATCCGTGCGTCGCTGCGGACCGGTCCCAGGTCGACGGGCACGTGCACCTTCCGCCGACCACTGGCGACAACATCGATGTACTGTGGAGACCTCACGCCCCACGTGTTGAGCAATTCGGCGGTACGTCCACCCGGCCTCCCGCATGCCCACTATACGCCCTCGCTCAAAGTCCGTCAACTGCACATTGGTTCAGGTCCACGCTGTCGCGGCATGCTACCAGTGTTAAAGACTGCGATGGAGCTCCGTATGCCACGGCAAACTGGCTGACACTGACGGCGGCGGTGCACAAATGCTGCGCAGCTAGCGCCATTCGACGGCCAACACCGCGGTTCCTGGTGTATCCGCTGTGCCGTGCGTGTGATCATTGCTTGTACAGCCCTCTCGCAGTGTCCGGAGCACACCGGTGTCAATGTGTTCTTTTTTCCATTTCCAGGAGTGTAGTTGTGCCCACCCTACCAAAAAATACTCAGTCGAGTCTCGAATTTCGCTTGATACCCCTTAAGATCGTACTTTTAATAATAAACGTAGGTGCTGTAACGACTCATATGGTTTTAGGACGTCGAGAAATACTGCATCTACCTGACTGCCTGGATCTAAGGCTATCAGTATGTCATGAAAAAAAATTGCGAGTTGTGTTTCAACTAATAGATATTTTCGAAATCCGTGCTGGTTGTCATGGAGGAAGTAATTGTATTCATTATATCTCACTATGTTTCAGCTTAGAATTTGTTCTAAGATTCTACAAGAAATCGATATTAAGGATATTGGACGGTAGTTTTGTAAATAACTTCTGCTACTCTTCTTGTGAAAGGGTGTGACTGCGCTTTCTTCTAACTAATGGCCATGGGGCATTGTTCGTGGGTTTTACGATAGATTAAAATTAACATAGAGGCTAACTCAGCCGCAGATTTACAGAGGAATCTTACAGGAATTCCACCGGGTTCTGAAGTTTTGGTCAGTTCCAACGATTTGAGCTGTTTCTTTCATGTTGTATGTGATACACAAATAGGCGTTAGGCCACGAAGCGAAGATTCCAATGGATGGGGTGTTCTGCTTTGAAGCAGTGACCTGTGTAAATACAATAAAAATAGAAATGATTGAACGCAAGACAACTGCTGGTACAACAGAAACAGGATATGTATGTAATAACTTCGCAGGATAATCGCCACTTAGAAATCTTTAGACACATCTCATTCAAGTCAATTCAGCGGCATTCTGTCCCAAATGGATAATAATTACCTACACAATAATAATATTTATTGTTATTATCATCGATCACCTATAATACAAAAACAGACGAAAACAGTAAAACTGGCATTGTCCTATTTTTAACCACGAAGTGACTATTATTGCGGATATCTAAAGACGCACCAGCGGATATCCGAATCAGTGCAGCGTTTATCTGCGGATATCTCCATCCGCTCAGGGTATACGCAACAAGCAACGAGCAGACTATGTCCGCAGAAGCTGGAGAGCTGGTTTACGGCGTACTCAGTGGGTGGAGAATCAGCTAACGGAAGCACCTGTAAAGGCTGGAAAGTGGAACTGCGTGGTCGGAAAGTCGATCGTATTTTGGAACTGAGAGTTTGCATAGGCCAATGTTTAAAAGTAGGCTAGACTTGCGCTAATCTGTGGGGCTTGATTTGTAGCTCTAAAATATTTCTGACCAGGTACCATTAAATGATGTAAAAGACTTGCGCTAATCTGTGGGGCTTGATTTGTAGCGCTAAAATATTTCTGACCAAGTACGATTAAATGATGCAAAAGTATGTGTGACAATTAAAATATACCGTTCTTACACAGATGAGGTTTTGCCTGATAAATAAGGTATAGGAGAGGATTTCATGAAGTGGTTGTAGAGGAAACTTGTGAAATACGGTGACTGTTTGGTGGCATTAAAAATTAAATAACCGAGAGTGCCAAGTTCTGGTTCACAAACTATGTGTGTCCAGTAAACGTTATATGGTAAGTGTTCACAATTTGAGATATCATCGTGGCTTATTATCATACAATTATTGACACTCGTCGATTGTCTATAACCTACTAGACTAGAAAAGTAACTAGTCTTCCAAATTGAATGAGAGAAACAAAATGTTACGTAGAAAGTAAATCATGAATGGAATTTCAGTCTGCCATCTACAGACTGTGGGTACGAACAAGCTAAAACAAAAAGCAGGGACAAAGATCTTTGTGACATTGTACTAAACGTATTTCCGAAAATTACATTAAACATTTGGCCAGTACTAGTTATCAGTGATGCTATAATAGCACTCTGATCGCTGATTCCTGTCTCTACTTTCTCTGAATCGAAAAGTTCGAATAGACCACAGGACTATTATAGCGTCGCTGGTCACTAGTACTGAACTAAATGATACAAAGATATTTCTGCTCAGCAAAGCCAGCGGATAAAGGACTAGAAACTATTTGAAGTGCCAGCAGCAAACATTCATCCCTGGCAGCATCTGGCACAAATTCAAACATGTTGTAGCTCTAATAGTAGATAAAATTACGCCATGGAATGTAGTGAGAAATACGAGATTCTACTGTGAAATACTAGATCTACAATGTTCAAAAGTTACTGCGAAAACAGAGAAATCTATGCCAAATATTCAGTCGTAACCGAGTGTTTGTTGCTATGTAAAAACTGAAGGAGGTCAAACAGCGCATAAGGACAGTTAGGCTATGTTTAGGATGAAGTGTAAAATGTTTTGGCCTACATCAAAATCTTGCGCAGGAGCACACATTAAACTCTCTGCCCCAGAACTGCTCTTGTTATGCAACAATTTTTACTAAACTGTCCCATAACTTATGTAAAACACATAAGAGACAGTCAAAGTTACTTTGAATCAGTCAACGTCCGCAAGATAATGAAACGTGGAAGAGTGGTAGTGACTTCAAACGTGTGTGAAATCTTACGGGACTTAACTGCTAAGGTCATCAGTCCCTAAGCTTACACACTACTTAACCTAAGTTATCCTAAGGACAAATACACACACCCATGCCCGAGGGAGGACTCGAACCTCCGCCGGGACCAGCCGCACAGTCCATGACCGCAGCGCCCTAGACCGCTAGGCTAATAACGGGCAGCCGGTGGTAGTGACTGCCCACACGTAACTACTTGAGTTACAACTGCATGAATAGCTCACTGAGAAGCTACTGTTAAAACTCGCTGGACTCTGCTGATGATGAGGTACACGCTGTAGGGCCATGAAACTGCAAGAAGTCGGCCCCGAAGCTAATGGCAGAATCGCCGCTCGCTCGCCGTGTGACAGTGGACTCGAGGCAGGTGTCATATCGGACCCAGCAGTGTTTTGTGGAAAGAGAGTGACAAAGAAAGACCGGCCGGTGTGGCCGAGCGGTTCTAGGCGCTTCAGTCTGGAACCACTCGACCGCTACGGTCGAAGGTTCGAATCCTGCCTCGGGGATGGGTGTGTGTGATGTCCTTAGGTTAGTTAGGTTTAAGTACTTCTAAGCTCTAAGGGACTGATGACCACAGAAGTTAAGTCCCATAGCGCTCAGAGTCATTTGAACCATTTTTGACTAAGAAAGTCGCTCTGGCACCTAGTATCTGAAGTCAGAGAATGCAGAGTACATTTGCAGGACGTGCAGGACAAGAGTGTTGTATGTCCACGATATATGGGCCGTTTAGTGACCAGAATCTTCGAAGAACAACTATGGTAAAAGGGAAACAGTGGGCAGTCAGATTTTGGTGAAAATCACTGGCTGTTGAGACAATATCTTAGAAAATGGAAAGGGAAGAGTTTGGGAGTTCTTTGAAGAGCGTGAGATGCTGACATTAGTCCTAGTGCCGCCAAACTGAATGTTTAAGGAAACGTAAAGACAACTAACATTAGTTCGCATAATAACTGAAAAGTGGGAGTAAGGAGTACGATTGTGCTTACAGAGGTCATGCTGTATTGGCCGGTGCACGAAAGTAGGAAAAGAAAGCGAGAAAGTCGGACATATTTTGGAATTCCAAGACTAACAAATTTTTTAACTGGTTAACCGTCTGAAATACACTATTGGCAATGAAAATTGCTACACCACGAAGATGACGTCCTACAGACGCGAAATTTAACCGACAGGGACGAGATGCTGTGATACGCAAATGATTAGCTTTTCAGAGCATTCACACATGGTTGCCGCCGGTGGCGACACCTACAACATTCTGACATGAGGAAAGTTTCCAACCAATTTCTCTTACACAAACAGAAGGAGAAATGCGTACCATCACGTTTCCGACTTTGATAAAGGTCAAATTGTAGCCTACCGCGATTGCGGTTTATCGTGTCGCGACATTGCTGCTCGCGTTGGTCGAGATTGAATGACTGTTAGCAGAATATGGAATCGGTGGGTTCAGGAGGGTAATATGGAACGCCGTGGTGGATCCCAACAGATCGTGCAGCCACGTCTCGATCCCTGAGTCAACAGATGGGGACGTTCGCGAGACAACAACCATATACACGAACAGTTCGACGACGTTTGCAGCAGCATGGACTATCAGCTCGGAGACCATGGCTGCGGTTACTCTTGACGGTGCATCACAGACAGGAGAGCCAGCGATGGTGTACTCAGCGACGAACCTGGGTGCACGAATGGCGAAACGTCATTTTTTCGGATGAATTCAGGTTCTGTTTACAGCATCATGATGGTCGCATTCGTGTTTGGCGACATCGCGATGAACGCACATTAGAAGCGTGTATTCGTCATCGCCATATTGGCGTATCACCCGGCGTGATGATATGGGGTGCGATTAGTTACAAATCTTTGAACAGTGGACGTTACACTTCAGATGTGTTACGACCCGTGGCTCTACCCTTCATTCGATCCCTGCGAAATCCTACATTTCAGTAGGATAATGCGCGACCGCATGTTGCAGGTCATATACGGGCCTTTCTGGATACAGAAAATGTTCGACTGCTGCCCTGGCCAGCTCGTTCTCCAGATCTCTCACCAATTGAAAATGTCTGGTCAATGGTGGCCGAGCAACTGGCTCGTCACAATATCCCAGTCACTATTCTTGATGAACTGTGGTATCGTGTTGAAGCTGCATGGGCAGCTGTACCTGTACACGCCATCGAAGCTCTGACTCAATGTCCAGGCGTACCAAGGCCGTTATTACGGCCAGAGGTGCTTGTGGTGGGTACTGATATCTCAGGATCTATGCACTCACATTGTGTGAAAATGTAATCACATGTCAGTTCTAGTATAATATATTTGTCCAATGAATACCCATTTATCATATGCATTTCTTCTTGGTGTAGCCATTTTAATGGCCAGTAGTGTATAAGTAAGGGAGGGAGACCATGATCTTGTAAGACAACGTCTTACTGATCGGCACGCTCAATAATTACTCTTAGCCAATAACAGTTACGTGTTGCCGAACAAGATAGCACTCGAAGATGTCCTTGTAAAATGTGCTCCGCGGATAACTACCTCTCGGGCAGACTTCACTTCTAGACGCCTTCTTGAGCAGATACTCACCACGTCCAAGATTCATCAGGATGAGAGGCACTCATATGGCTGAATTGAACTTAGAGAGGAGTTATTGACACCGAGCCAATTTATTTTTGAGCCGCTTCAGCCGTTACTTGCAGATCATGAGCACGGTGAGATCCAGTTGAAGCAGGGAAAAGTGAATCACTCGTAACAATATTCAGAAATTTCAGTTCTCATTTTGAATACTTGGTTGCAGTTAGAAGTTCAGCATGTTTTCAACTCCCGCAACAGATGGACGCGCATGATCTTCTGCAGTATTTTCTATTTCTATGCACTAACCTACGGCAATCACTATACAAAACCAGCAAATATTTTGTCCAGATACAATTTAACAAGACCAGGCCCCCTATCCAAGTTACCAAGGGATCAGGTTATTGATGTCAATTATTGTTAAACCTGATTCTTGTAAATTTGATTTGTTTTGTGTAATAAACTGAGTTCATTGAAAGAATCGTTTACATAAAACCCTTTATCACTGAATTGACTGGTGATGATTTTACTTGTATCAGATATTACAGGGCCAAACTAATCCATTTAATTCAAGATTCCAACTAAATCAACATGATTCAAATGGCTCTGAGCACAATGGGACTTAACATCTGAGGTCATCAGTCTCCTAGAACTTAGAATTACTTAAAGATAACTAACCTAAGGACACCACACATATCCATGCCCGAGGCAGGATTCGAACCTGCGACCGCAGCAGAAGCGCGGTTCCGGAGTGAAGCGCCTAGAACCGCTCGGTCCCAGTGGGCGGCTTCCAACTAAAGAACGTCACCTACGCGATAAGCAATGGCTACCAGAACACGATAACTTCTCCTTCAGCAAAGAAGCCCACAATGCAGAGCAACATATCATTTCACGACTACGTCTGTGTGTCTGTCCTATGGCTACTGTGCCAGGGTTGTTGTGACCAGGCGAAAGTGCAGTCGTCCGGCCGCAACTGTGGGTTCTTTGATTGCTTGAGGAGAAGGCTCAACACACAAGGACACATGAATATTAGTTCACTTTCTTACATCAAAGCGAACGGCCTTGTTGTAGTGTTAGCACTGGTTCCTGTTACATCACCGGAGCGCTGTTGGACTTGGGTCTCACTTTTACGAGTCTGTCCAGCACTGTTGTCAGGTAGGGTGCACTCCATTCTTGTGAGGCCAATTGTGGAACTGCTTGATTGAGAAGTAGCGCCTCTGGTCACGAAAACTGAAAACGGCTAGGAAAGCGGTGCTGTGACCACATGCCCCTCCACACCCGCACCCAGTGACGCCGAACAGCAAAGGTTGGCACGGCGGTCGGTCGATACCGTTGTGCCTTCAGAGGCATGTTTGAATGGAGAATTTTTTATTACTTAAATGAATAAAAGATTTACTTAGCTTTGAGACGCTTCTTTGGCGCAGGACTAATGGACAATTTACAGCTGTCATGGACTAGCAAAGCACCACCTGAAGCACTAATTAACAAGCTGTTTTACAGGTCCGTCTTGAGCACATAAATTTTTACATTTCACTATGACAGTAGGCCGAAACCGGTAGTAGTGAAATGTAAAAATTTATGTGATCAAGACGGATCTGACCCACCATTCTTGCTCCGGATACTGCGAGAGGGCTGTACAAGCAACGATCACACGCACGGCACAGCGGACACACCAGGAACCGCGGTGTTGGCCGTCGAATGGCGCTAGCTGCGCAGCATTTGTGCACCGCCGCCGTCAGTGTCAGCCAGTTTGCCGTGGCATACGGAGCTCCATCGCAGTCTTTAACACTGGTAGCATGCCGCGACAGCGTGGACGTGAACCGTATGTGCAGTTGACGGACTTTGAGCGAGGGCGTATAGTGGGCATGCGGGAGGCCGGGTGGACGTACCGGTGCATTTGTGCACCGCCGCCGTCAGTGTCAGCCAGTTTGCCGTGGCATACGGAGCTCCATCGCAGTCTTTAACACTGGTAGCATGCCGCGACAGCGTGGACCTGAACCGTATGTGCAGTTGACGGACTTTGAGCGAGGGCGTATAGTGGGCATGCGGGAGGCCGGATGGACGTACCGCCGAATTGCTCAACACGTGGGGCGTGAGGTCTCCACAGTCATCGATGTTGTCGCCAGTGGTTGGCGGAAGGTGCACGTGCCCGTCGACCTGGGACCGGACCGCAGCGTCGCACGGATGCACGCCAAGACCGTAGGATCCTATGCAGTGCCGTAGGGGACCGCACCGCCACTTCCCAGCAAATTAGGGACACTGTTGCTCCTGGGGTATCGGCGAGGACCATTCGCAACCGTCTCCATGAAGCTGGGCTACGGTCCCGCACACCGTTAGGCCGTCTTCCGCTCACGCCCCAACATCGTGCAGCCCGCCTCCAGTGGTGTCGCGACAGGCGTGAATGGAGGGACGAATGGAGACGTGTCGTCTTCAGCGATGAGAGTCGCTTCTGCCTTGGTGCCAATGATGGTCGTATGCGTGTTTGGCGCCGTGCAGGTGAGCGCCACAATCAGGACTGCATACGACCGAGGCACACAGGACCAACACCCGGCATCATGGTGTGGGGAGCGATCTCCTACACTGGCCGTACACCTCTGGTGATCGTCGAGGGGACACTGAATAGTGCACGGTACATCCAAACCGTCATCGAACCCATCGTTCTACCATTCCTAGACCGGCAAGGGAACTTGCTGTTCCAACAGGACAATGCACGTCCGCATGTATCCCGTGCCACCCAACGTGCTCTAGAAGGTGTAAATCAACTACCCTGGCCAGCAAGATCTCCAGATCTGTCCTCCACAGGACTACATCCAGCATCTCTACGATCGCCTCCATGGGAGAATAGCAGCCTGCATTGCTGCGAAAGGTGGATATACACTGTACTAGTGGCGACATTGTGCATGCTCTGTTGCCTGTGTCTATGTGCCTGTGGTTCTGTCAGTGTGATCATGTGATGTATCTGACCCAAGGAATGTGTCAATAAAGTTTCCCCTTCCTGGGACAATGAATTCACGGTGTTCTTATTTCAATTTCCAGGAGTGTATGATGACGGACTCATTTTCAGACTTTATGTCTTCAATTGATAACAATCGGGTCTCTTGAGATACAATGTTCAACAATAACAACACTACAGGTTCATCTGAAACTTTAACTACTCGCTGGTCCTGTATTATAATGCTGACTGCTGTAGTTGAGGTCTCGAACTGGGCGAGCTCTGGGACGTTCGACGCTACACTGACAGTGTGAGAGAGCTGCAGAGCTGACAGGTTAGGTTTGGTCTTCAGGAGCGCCTTTCATATGTCGTTGCGGGTTGCAATGAGCTATCGCTAATGTCTGTGGTATCGATTCACGCTTCCAACTTTGGTGTGGCAACGCGATCTCTGTACGATACCGCAAGGATCTATTTCCGGGATCTAGAGGAGGGAAGTTCCTTCGTTGCCCGAGGAAGGTGAGGTCGACTCTCCCTGATTCTCGTAAGTTGGTTGTGACGGAACGGGCTTAAGGACTTACGATTTCCCATGATGGTCAATGTTTCCTAACACCTGTTGGAAGTGAACTTAGAAAACTCCTGAAAAGAAACAGGACCTTGCAGAAGAGCTACTGATTCTGATTCACTGAAAGGGCGAAACGTTAATTTGTTGGAGAATGTTTGGAGCTCATGAAATCGGGTGTCAGCTGGCCGTTCTGTCCAGGGTTGCGTGGACGTCGTGGGCCCTGTGAGGCCGAGCTGATGCTTCAAAAGAGTTGCGTGTGTGCTGTTGGGAGTGAGTGATTCTTAGTGATCAATAATGTTGTTCATCTGCTACAGAGAACTGAGGGAGCTGGAGAGCATTTTTCCTACTCACAAATATGAGCGGCTCAAAGATTTTCTAGTTTTTGCGAGCAAGGGGGACGATATTGTGTGCGATAACTCGCTCAATGGGGAGATGGAGTACAGACATCAACTGGCTCGAAGTAGTGTTTGTTAACAATGAAACGGGCCTGACGAGGTCCTATAGAAGAGAGCAAATTCGATTTTGTTCAGTTGAGGTGTAGTTTTTTTGTTTGTGCCTTTTTTTCGACTTTTGATTGTTCTTTTTGTTTGAGGAGATGCTAGAAACAGATTGGAGACAATGTAGTGACGGTCTGCGGTGGTCGTTTTGCAATCTAATATTTGGATCTGAGATTCTTCTGAAGGCATTGGTTAGATGTATCCTGTCTCACGTGCCAAAGCGAGGATGGTGACCCTTATTTACGCTGAGATTATAAAGGTAGCAGCACAGAGAACTAACTCGGATTCAATAATGAACGTTACCTGTCAGATCAGTAGGGCAGTGCCTAGTGTAATTTGTCTCGTGTAATTCACAGCGCTAACTTGACTGTGATTTGTGACTGGAACTGCGAGCCGCTATGGAAGAAGCTCCGACGATTGACTATCAGGAACGTTTCAACAGTTTCTACTTTCAATCACTGTTAGAATGTGAAAACGGCAGGGGAATAAATAAGATAAAATTGAAAAAGGTATCAAATACTTAACTTCTGAGGTTCTGGCAGCGGCATACACGTACGCATTTTTGTCAGTCTTCAAGCCGCCACATGTGAGTTAAAACTCGAACATTATGAAATATAAGTAAGACACACACATCGATCTCGGCGGTCAGTTACCGACGACGAAAGTGGTGAATATATTCGAAAACGCAAGTTATGATTCAGACGTGACGCAGCAGCAGTCAAATGTCGGTGTTGGCGGGCCCAGGCGTGGCGAAAGCTTTGTGTCATGCAGTCATCACGAGTACACTAGTGAGCCTTCTGCTCCGAAAGCCCGTATCGAAGATGTTTCTGAGATGCGCTGCTTAACCCGAAAGACAGGACAGATGGTATAAATTGTGGAAAGGGGCAAAAACAAGGGGCTGTCAGCTACACTCGAACATACAACTTTATTATTTGATCAAACATTACAAGATCCCATTTTTTTAAAACACACAGCTTTAATCTTTGGGAGTTAGTTATCAGCTGAAAGCCACTTTAATTTAAAAACAGCTGAAGGGCAATAACTTATAACGCAGGCAGAATCAGAAATTTAAAAGGGAAGCTTTATCTTAAAACAGTTTTTAGTTAGGCTGAAGTAACAAGTTAAATTCAAATCGGCTGAAGGCCTAACATTTAAAACTCCACAACATTAATCTCTTTTAAATACCAAAGGCCTTACGTGAAACAGATCTTTAATTTATGCTGAAGGCCTTAGAAATAATTTTTTTTAAATGCTCACGCGCTGCCTGCGATATGTAAGCTATAAGAGGATCTCAGACCAGAGAGCAGTGTTGACTGCAGTAGGAACTGTGTGGTAGTAGGAGTAAGACGTAGCGAGCAGTTGTGTGTGTGGAGTTGGCTGAGCCGGTTGTGGGGCAGCGATGGCGGTGCCTGAGCATTGTAGTATAAGGTAAAAGCAGCCTCGCGCATATGTGGTATTGTTATATCAAGTCCCATGTAAATGTTTTTTAAAAAAATCTCTTCATAAAAATCTTTCTCATAAAAAGTAACTTTTGACAATCATTCATCTCAATTTAAAGAATTTACTAATTTCTCTAATCCATGGTCATCCCGATTATTGTAAAGAAAAATCAATTGTTTCCTTTAATACATGGCAAATCTATCGCCAGCGTTGCACTGGGCTGTGCCAGAAAATATTCTTATAGGAGCAGATATATATTGCGTTATCCGGCGACCTTATTGAGGTAAGAATTTTCAATTTATTCAGTATGATCTTTCAGGGCCATGACGCAGCACTGCTGACGTCCAAAATTTACCAGTTTAAATTCACATTCAGTTATTGAGAGGTTATAAGTGAGCCACAATATTATTGAGAGATCAGACATTTTTATTATTGGTAGGTTACGGAATTTCTCTGTTGGTAGGTTACGCAGAATGTGAATGATATAATTATGTTTTTTACTGCTGAAAGCAAGGGGAAACTACAGCCGTAATTTTTCCCGAGGACATGCAGCTTTACTGTATGATTAAATGATGATGGCATCCTCTTGGGTAAAATATTCCGGAGGTAAAATAGTCCCCCATTCGGATCTCCGGGCGGGGACTACTCAGGAGGATGTCGTTATCAGGAGAAAGAAAACAGGCATTCTACGGATCGGAGCGTGGAATGTCAGATCCCTTAATCGGGCAGGTAGGTTAGAAAATTTAAAAAGGGAAATGGATAGGTTAAAGTTAGATATAGTGGGAATTAGTGAGGTTCGGTGGCAGGAGGAACAAGACTTCTGGTCAGGTGACTACAGGGTTATAAACACAAAATCAAATAGGGGTAATGCAGGAGTAGGTTTAATAATGAATAGGAAAATAGGAATGCGGGTAAGCTACTACAAACAGCATAGTGAACGCATTATTGTGGCCAAGATAGATACGAAGCCCACACCTACTACAGTAGTACAAGTTTATATGCCAACTAGCTCTGCAGATGATGAAGAAATTGAAGAAATGTACGATGAAATAAAAGAAATTATTCAGATAGTGAAGGGAGACGAAAATTTAATAGTAATGGGTGACTGGAATTCGAGTGTAGGAAAAGGGAGAGAAGGAAACATAGTAGGTGAATATCGATTGGGGCTAAGAAATGAAAGAGGAAGCCGCCTAGTAGAATTTTGCACAGAGCACAACTTAATCATAGCTAACACTTGGTTTAAAAATCATGAAAGAAGGTTGTATACGTGGAAGAACCCTGGAGATACTAAAAGGTATCAGATAGATTATATAATGGTAAGACAGAGATTTAGGAACCAGGTTTTAAGTTGTAAGACATTTCCAGGGGCAGATGTGGACTCTGACCACAATCTATTGGTTATGACCTGTAGATTAAAACTGAAGAAACTGCAAAAATGTGAGAAATTAAGGAGATGGGACCTGAATAAACTGAAAGAACCAGAGGTTGTACAGAGTTTCAGGGAGAGCATAAGGGAACAATTGACAGGAATAGGGGAAAGAAATACAGTAGAGGAAGAATGGGTAGCTCTGAGGGATGTAGTAGTGAAGGCAGCAGAGGATAAAGTAGGTACAAAGACGAGGGCTGCTAGAAATCCTTGGGTAACAGAAGAAATATTGAATTTAATTGATGAAAGGAGAAAATATAAAAATGCAGTAAATGAAGCAGGCAAAAAGGAATACAGACGTCTCAAAAATGAGATCGACAGGAAGTGCAAAATGGCTAAACAGGGATGGCTAGAGGACAAATGTAAGGATGTAGAAGCTTATCTCACTAGGGGTAAGATAGATACTGCCTACAGGAAAATTAAAGAGACCTTTGGAGAGAAGAGAACCACGTGTATGAATATCAAGAGCTCAGATGGCAGCCCAGTTCTAAGCAAAGAAGGGAAGGCAGAAAGGTGGAAGGAGTATATAGAAGGCTTATACAAGGGCGATGTACTTGAGGACAATATTATGGAAATAGAAGAGGATGTAGATGAAGACGAAATGGGAGATACGATACTGCGTGAAGAGTTTGACAGAGCACTGAAAGACCTTAGTCGAAACAAGGCCCCCGGAGTAGACAACATTCCATTAGAACTACTGACGGCCTTGGGAGAGCCAGTCATGACAAAACTCTACCAGCTGGTGAGCAAGATGTATGAGACAGGCGAAATACCCTCAGACTTCAAGAAGAATATAATAATTCCAATCCCAAAGAAAGCAGGTGCTGACAGATGTGAAAATTACCGAACTATCAGTTTAATAAGCCACGGCTGCAAAATACTAACGCGAATTCTTTACAGACGAATGGAAAAACTGGTAGATGCAGACCTCGGGGAGGATCAGTTTGGATTCCGTCGAAATGTTGGAACACGTGAGGCAATACTGACCTTACGACTTATCTTAGAAGAAAGATGAAGAAAAGGCAAACCTACGTTTCTAGCATTTGTAGACTTAGAGAAAGCTTTTGACAATGTTGACTGGAATACTCTTTTTCAAATTCTAAAGGTGGCAGGGGTAAAATACAGGGAGCGAAAGGCTATTTATAATTTGTACAGAAACCAGATGGCAGTAATAAGAGTCGAGGGGCATGAAAGGGAAGCAGTGGTTGGGAAAGGAGTGAGACAGGGTTGTAGCCTCTCCCCGATGTTATTCAATCTGTATATTGAGCAAGCAGTAAAGGAAACAAAAGAAAAATTCGGAGTAGGTACTAAAATTCATGGAGACGAAGTAAAAACTTTGAGGTTCGCCGATGACATTGTAATTCTGTCAGAGACGGCAAAGGACTTGGAAGAGCAGTTGAACGGAATGGACAGTGTCTTGAAAGGAGGATATAAGATGAACATTAACAAAAGCAAAACGAGGATAATGGAATGTAGTCAAATTAAATCGGGTGATGCTAAGGGAATTAGATTAGGAAATGAGACACTTAAAGTAGTAAAGGAGTTTTGCTATTTAGGAAGTAAAATAACTGATGATGGTCGAAGTAGAGAGGATATAAAATGTAGACTGGCAATGGCAAGGAAAGCGTTTCTCAAGAAGAGAAATTTGTTAACATCGAATATAGATTTATGTATCAGGAAGTCGTTTCTGAAAGTATTTGTTTGGAGTGTAGCCATGTATGGAAGTGAAACATGGACGATAACTAGTTTGGACAAGAAGAGAATAGAAGCTTTCGAAATGTGGTGCTACAGAAGAATACTGAAGATAAGGTGAATAGATCACGTAACTAATGAGGAGGTATTGAATAGGGTTGGGGAGAAGAGAAGTTTGTGGCACAACTTGACTAGAAGAAGGGATCGGTTGGTAGGACATGTTCTGAGGCATCAAGGGATCACAAATTTAGCATTGGAGGGCAGCGTGGAGGGTAAAAATCGTAGAGGGAGACCGAGAGATGAGTACACTAAGCAGATTCAGAAGGATGTAGGTTGCAGTAGGTACTGGGAGATGAAGCAGCTTGCACAGGATAGAGTAGCATGGAGAGCTGCATCAAACCAGTCTCAGGACTGAAGACAACAACAACAACATCAATTTTGCACGTTACCGTTCGGTTTAACAATTTCTTCAGCAGCATTTATTCGCGGTTGTAACACTATACTTCTGACAGAACTCAAAGACAGAATCACAACGTATGTAGATGACATCCTTATCGCAGAAGCTAACTGGTCTGAACACAATTTGATTCTTGAACAACTGTTGCAAACTTTTCGTGCACAAGGACTCACAGTTAATCTTAGCAAATCGCACTTTAGCAAAACTTCCATAACATTTCTTGGACATGTAATTTCAGCAGAAGGTATTGCGCCTGACCCGGAAAAACTTCAAGCTTTACGTGACATTACTGTTCCAACGACGAAGAAACAACTAAGCAGCTTTTTGGGATTAATTAACTTTTTCCGTATATTTATTCATTACTCTGCTTTAGACACCCCTGGATTATGCCAATTGACGGGTAAAAACGCTGTTTGGTCCTGGGATAGCCAAGCACATTCTGAATTTATTAATTTGAAACATGCGTTGTTGAATGCACCTCTTTTATCATACCCAGATCTTACTAGAAATTTTTCTATTGCCACCGACAGTTATAACACCGCTTTAGGCGTACACATTTTTCAGGAAATTGAAGAAGAAGGTACTACAGTAATTCAAAACATCGCCTTTGCAAGTCGCATTCTGTCACCTGCTGAACGCAATTATTCTGTCTCAGAGTTTGAAACATTATGGACATTTACGAGACTTAGGCATTTTCTTTATGGAAGACATACGACCGTTTACACAGATCATAGAGCTATACAGTTTTTACTTTCCGCAAAATTTACACACGACAGGTTAAGCAGATGGAAACTTTATTTGCACGAATTTAATTTTACAATTGTTCACATTCCCGGTACACAAAATATTGTAGCAGACGCACTATCCCGTTCTCTCAGCAACAATCAGCAAGACATCGCAACCAACTTCTGACAAGCAAATTCTAGCGTCATGTATCTTCAACAAGTCGCATTTGAAAATTTCATTTCATCGTCATTACGAGACATAGCACAAGAGCAGAGCAAAGACAACGTGTGGAAAGAAATTAAACGCCTTTGGCAAGATAAGAATAATGTTACCATTAGAAGCCATTATACTGTACGCAATAATATTCTGTTTCTCCGCTCTCACCCTGACAGCAACAACTGGTTATTATGTATTCCTGAAGAGCTTGTTCACAAATTAATTTGGTATACTCATTTAAGTTACGCAAATTATGGAGCCAGAAAATGTTTTCTTATACTGAGACAGAACTGTTATTTTGCCAACATGGGAAAACGTATTCGACGAGTTTTAACGTCATGTAAAATCTGCCAGAAAGCTAAATCAGACACGACTTCACATATTCCTCCGTTACATCCCATTGCACCCGTTAAATTGAGACACATGGCCGCTGCAGACATTTTTGGTCCGATTACCAGATCTAATAGAGGTTTTTGTTACATCTTTGTCGCTGTTGAACTCACTTAGAAATTTGTTACCTTCACTCCGTTACGCAAAGCTACTGCTAAAACTATTTCGAATGTATTTGTAAAAGATTTTTTATTTCATATAGGGCATGTATTGAAAGTAATTTCCGACAATGGACCACAATTTCGATCTTCTATATGGAGACGTATGTTACGAGCTAGAAACATTTCTCCGATCTATATATCCAAGTATCACGCTTCTTCGATCTCTTGTGAACGACTAATGAAAGAAATTGGTAAACTATCTAGATTATACTTCCATAAAAAACATATTGATTTCCTGTCGGGAAGGTCGCAGTTCGTAGTAATAGACGGCAAATCATCGAGTAAAACTGAAGTCATATCAGGTGTTCCCCAGGGAAGCGTCCTGGGACCTCTGCTGTTCCTGATCTATATAAATGACCTGGGTGGCAATCTGAGTAGTTCTCTTAGGTTGTTCGCAGATGATGCTGTAATTTACCCTCTAGTAAGGTCATCCGAAGACCAGTATCAGTTGCAAAGCGATTTAGAAAAGATTGCTGTATGGTGTGGCAGGTGGCAGTTGACGCTAAATAACGAAAAGTGTGAGGTGATCCACATGAGTTCCAAAAGAAATCCGTTGGAATTCGTTTACTCGATAAATAATACAATTCTCAAGACTGTCAATTCAACTAAGTACCTGGGTGTTAAAATTACGAACAACTTCAGTTGGAAAGACCACATAGATAATATTGTGGGGAAGGTGAGCCAAAGGTTGCGTTTCATTGGCAGGACACTTAGAAGATGCAACAAGTCCACTAAAGAGACAGCTTACACTACACTCGTTCGTCCTCTGTTAGAATATTGCTGCGCGGTGTGGGATCCTTACCAGGTGGGATTGACGGAGGACATCGAAAGGGTGCAAAAAATGGGAGCTCGTTTTGTATTATCACGTAATAGGGGAGAGAGTGTGGCAGATATGATACGCGAATTGGGATGGAAGTCATTACAGCAAAGACGTTTTTCGTCGCGGCGAGACCTTTTTACGAAATTTCAGGCACCAACGTTCTCTTCCGAATGTGAAAATATTTTGTTGAGCCCAACCTACATAGGTAGGAATGATCAGCAAAATACTAGAAATCAGAGCTCGAACAGAAAGGTTTAGATGTTCGTTTTTCCCGCGCGCTGTTAGGGAGTGGAATGGTAGAGAGATAGTATGATTGTGGTTCGATGAACCCTCTGCCATGCACTTAAATGTGAATTGCAGAGTAGTCATGTAGATGTAGATGTAGATACACACATACTCTCATCCCACGATGTAATTAACTTCATACCAAATGAATTTACTGTGCTATCTCCGACTGTTATATTGAAAAATATTGAACCACCTAACAAAATTAAAGAATAGTATCTTTCCTACATCTCGTCGACTACGCCACCATGAAATAATTGACATTGCACTCAACAACATCAAACGTACCGCAGAGCGCCGGAGGAGACAGCAAAAACAGGTTTGTACACGCCGTGACTTTCACATAGGACAGAAGATATTAGTACGCACGCATTATTTATCCAACAGAGGAAAGAGCAGATGCAGTAAATTTGAACTTCTATACGCAGGTCCATATAGAATACGAAGCAATCCTCACCCTAATGTAGTGCAAGTCGAAACTTTGAGAACCAGAAAAAGCAAGGGCAATCACCATGTCTCCAATATTAAACCCTTTATTGAATGAACATACTTTATGATTTATCACACTGTAATGCCATTTACTGATATTGATATGACCACTTATGCAATTATATTTATGTGACTATTTACTGATAATGATAGTATTTTTTCTTGGCAAGTGCCTGGCAAGGTATGGTTAGCAGGTCGCTTTTCTTATCGTTAGACATCAGACCGTGCACATTTTCCATTTTTTTTTGTGTATATGACTGTTTTCCTATCGAAAGTAGAATTTTTCTCTGGATGTACTATGAAATCTTTAAGATGTAACAAACACCAGTTGACATTGACATTTTGCCTTATGATATCACAACATCATGACTATTTTACATTTTTTGCTCCTATGTCATAATACTGTGTGTACTTTTTTGCACTGTCTATGTTTTTGACATAATACGTTTCCTGTCATGCTATGCTGTATGCTTAATTATATCACTAGAAACAAGTTTTCATTTAATGAGTAAGTGATTTAAACGCAAGATATTAATCCTTATTTATCATTTTCAGAAAGCAATACCGTGTAAAAGAAATAAATTAAACAACCACAGTGGTTTACTATGAAATGGAAATTTTACCATCAGAATGAAGGAAAGAAAATGCAATATCTTGTCATGAAGAGTAAATGGATCAGAATTAACAAGCATTAACCAGAATATACTTTACACATCAGTTGATAGCAGTCTTGACTAATTATTTTTCTTTCAGAATACGAGGCGATTAATGCAGGCTGTCAGACAGAACTACACATGTTAATTTTAGTGATGAATAATAAAGTGTCTATTTTTTGCAGATGATAATAAATGATGATGAATAGTTATATGAAGAATATGGTAATATGAATAATGAAGTTTTTCTTTGCAGGTGATGATAATGATGACGTTTATATATTTACTGTTAGTTAAGAAATGCTGTGTAGTTATTTAAGTATTTGTTGCAGTTCCTTTTGACAGCATGTCTTATGTCGCATAGTATAATCACTGAATGTTTTGAGAAAGACAGCTACAGTACACAGATATTGAGTACACGTTTCATTACCTGTTAATTCGACGTTTACCACTTTTCAGCATAATATGAATACATTTCTTCTTTCAGCTCAATAACCCATTTTGTATTTTTTCCAGGAGAAGCTTTTCATTATATTAAATGCTATAAGCATTTAGTTATTAAACCTGTTCTAGTACTTGCATTTTCTTTACCAAGTTGCGTATCATTCATGAATGTGATCACATATACTCTACTTGTTTGATAACCTTGGTACAGCTGACTCATGACGAATGACGTTGTTAATCCTTATTTCCAGCAATAAGTCAAAAGCAAATATTTTCATGCCCCAGCAATTAATTATCGATCCCAACGCAATGCATTGCTAACACAAGAAATTTTTAATTGCTAGTCCCAACTGTTACCAGTATGCAACTAAATAATGCTACCAGTTTAAGTGTATTTCTAGTCCTAAATACACCCCTGGAAATTGAAATAAGAACACCGTGAATTCATTGTCCCAGGAAGGGGAAACTTTATTGACACATTCCTGGGGTCAGATACATCACATGATCGCACTGACAGAACCACAGGCACATAGACACAGGAAAAAGAGCGTGCAAAATGTCGGCGCTAGTACAGTGTATATCCACCTTTCGCAGCAATGCAGGCTGCTATTCTCCGATGGAGGCGATCGTAGAGATGCTGGATGTCGTCCTGTGGAACGGTAAGCCATGCCATTTCCACCTGGCGCCTCAGTTGGACCAGCGTTCGTGCTGGACGTGCAGACCGCGTGAGACGACGCTTCATCCAGTCCCAAACATGCTCAATGGGGGACAGATCCGGAGATCTTGCTGGCCAGGGTAGTTGACTTACACCTTCTAGAGCACGTTGGGTGACACGGGATACATGCGGACGTGAATTATCCTGTTGGAACAGCAAGTTCCCTTGCCGGTCTAGGAATGGTAGAACGATGGGTTCGATGACGGTTTGGATGTACCGTGCACTATTCAGTGTCCCCTCGACGATCACCGGAGGTGTACGGCCAGTGTAGGAGATCGCTCCCCAAACCATGATGCCGGGTGTTGGCTCTGTGTGCCTTGGTCGTATGCAGTCCTGATTGTGGAGCTCACCTGCACGGCGCCAAACACGCATACGACCATCATTGGCACCAAGGCAGAAGCGACTCTCATCGCTGAAGACGACACGTCTCCATTCGTCCCTCCATTCACGCCTGTCGCGACACCACTGGAGGCGGGCTGCACGATGTTGTGGCGTGAGCGGAAGATGGCCTAACGGCGTGCGGCACCGTAGCCCAGCTTCATGGAGACGGTTGCGAATGGTCCTCGCCGATACCCCAGGAGCAACAGTGTCCCTAATTTGCTGGGAAGTGGCGGTGCGGTCCCCTACGGCACTGCGTAGGATCCTACGGTCTTGGCGTGCATCCGTGGGTCGCTGCGGTCCGGTCCCAGGTCGACGGGCACGTGCACCTTCCGCCGACCACTGGCGACAACATCGATGTACTGTGGAGACCTCACGCCCCACGTGTTGAGCAATTCGGCGGTACGTCCACCCGGCCTCCCGCATGCCCACTATCCACTATACGCCGTCGCTCAAAGTCCGTCAACTGCACATACGGTTCACGTCCACGCTGTCGCGGCATGCTACCAGTGTTAAAGACTGCGATGGAGCTCCGTATGCCACGGCAAACTGGCTGACACTGACGGCGGCGGTGCACAAATGCTGCGCAGCTAGCTCCATTCGACGGCCAACACCGCGGTTCCTGGTGTGTCCGCTGTGCCATGCGTGTGATCATTGCTTGTACAGCCCTCTCGCAGTGTCCGGAGCAAGAATGGTGGGTCTGACACACCGGTGTCAATGTGTTCTTTTTTCCATTTCCAGGAGTGTATAATACAAATTTCTCTGTTGTATTGAATCCATTATATCTACGTATTATTGGACTACAGACCTTGAGTAATAGTTACAATGTGTTACATTTTAAATATGTCTTATGTCACTTACATGATATCATAAAAAAACACTACCAGCTTGATGCTACACCCACTAACTCCTGTTTTGAATGATGACTTCTGAATAACACATAATAAATGCCTTGTAACTGGCCAATGAATGACAATAATTGCTGTAATGAGATGTCTTATGGTGCTAATGATTACTGTAATGAGATGACTTATACATAAATGCTATACCAGTGATTACTGTAATGAGGTGACTTAAGCATAAATGCTGTACCAAGAATTACTGTAACAAGATGACTTATGAATAATGTTCATTAATACTCCATACATACATAAAAATGTTTAGTAACTAGCCAATGAGTGCCAATAATCACTCAAATCGGTTGATACACTAGTGTAATTCTGAATGATGACTAGCATAAGACTTAATGTATCCTTCACCTTCTGACCTAATTACCAGCTATTACTGCAATATCCGTATGTCGTGTCCATCCTCATGATCATGGAGCACTATATTTGGTTTTTGCACTAATTCTACGTTGTTGTAAGAGTATGGATTCTACAAGAATGTGCTGTTGACATATCAAGCTGTCCACCACTCTGACCTAAGGAGATGTCATTAAAGTCCTACTGTTCGGTGTACCTAATGTACTACCAAAATGATAACATACAATATTAACACAACGTTTCAGTGCCTTGGCTACACTGATAAATACTTCAGAGAAGAGAACTTCAGATTGTCTCACTTGGTGTCGTGCTTCTGTAGAAAGATATTGACTTTAAGTGCAGCTACGTGCAACCAACTGTGCTACAACCATGATGCTATCCTTCCCATTCCTTTCCTAGTTCTTGTAAAAAATTCTAAAGACTTTTACTTTGCGTGTGCACTTTATTTCACAACTTGACGTGTTTAATTCATGTACAAATGCTAAAGACTATTCAGTGCGTGTGCACTTTAGTTCACTCCTTCGTATGTTTAATTCATGTAAAAATGCTAAAGATTTTTACAGTGTGTGTGCACTTTATTTCATTTCTTAATGTATTCAGTTCCTATAAAAAATGCTAAAGACTTATACAGTGTGTGTTCACTTTATGTCATTTGTTGATATATTTTCTTCTCATTGCGTATACATTTTGTCATTTCTTAATATGTTCTGAACTCAGTGAGTGTGCACATTATTTCATTTCTTAATATGTTCTGCACTTATCAATAATGTATATACTCTGTGACTGTAGACTTAGTAAACTAAATAGATTATAGAAAAATTTGTTGCTCATGGCAAGTCCAGTTGACTCACCATCGCTGCCATTATTTTGCACCCCCAGTGGAGTGTTATGTAAGAGGTTCATGATTAAGAAATTTGTGTGCTAGCGCACTTGAGCAGATTTAATTTCAATGGATTGCTCATGCGCTGCCTGCGATATGTAAGCTATAAGAGGATCTCAGAGCAGAGAGCAGTGTTGACTACAGTAGGAACTGTGTGGTAGTAGCAGTAAGACGTAGCGAGCAGTTGTGTGTGTGGAGTTGGCTGAGCCGGTCGTGGGGCAGCGATGGCGGTGCCTGAGCATTGTAGTATAAGGTAAAAGCAGCCTCGCGCATATGTGGTGTTGTTATATCAAGTCCCACGTAAATGATTTTTAAAAAAATCTCTTAATAAAAATCTTTCTCATAAAAAGTAACTTTTGATAATCATTCATCTCAATTTAAAGAATTTACTAATTTCTCTAATCCATGGTCATACCGATTATTGTAAAGAAAAATCAGTTGTTTCCTTTAATACATGACAAATCTATCGCCAGCATTGCACTGGGCTGTGCCAGAAAATTTTCTTATAGGAACAGATATATATTGCGTTATCCGGCGACCTTATTGAGGTAAGAATTTTCAATTTATTCAGTATGATCTTTCAGGGCCATGACGCAGCACTGCTGACGTCCAAAATTTGCCAGTTTAAATTCCATTCAATTATTGAGAGGTTATAAGTGAGCCACAATATTATTGAGAGATCAGTCACATTTTTATTATTGGTAGGTTACGGAATTTCTCTGTTGGTAGGTTACGCAGAATGTGAATGATATAATTATATTTTTTACTGTAGGGAGGTTTCGGATCTTTTCTGTTGGGAGGTTGCAACTCCACAACATTAATCTCTTTTAAATACCAAAGGCCTTACGTGAAACAGATCTTTAATTTATGCTGAAGGCCGTAGAAATAATTTTTTAAAAAAATGCCGAAGGTCTTTCCTGAAAAAGTTCTCTAATTTAGGCTGAAGGCCTTAGAAACACAACTCAAACTCATAACAGGCTGAAGGCCAACACTTAAAATTCAACAACATTAAAACCTTTAAAAAGCCAAGGTCTTACGTGAAATAGTTCTTTAAACTAGGCTGAAGGCCCTAAGAGCAAAAGAACTCTAATTTAAAAAAAAATCGGTTAGAAGTCATACAGTTACAAAGAACAAGAGCAAATTAAAAAAAAAATAGGGCAGTACACGCAAGGGCGCTCAGATGTTTGAGGGTCGGCCTGTAATTCAAACACTAACGCTCGGTTAGGAGAGAGCTGCAGTCGGGCTAACCATTCACGATCCGACGAAACCTAACCGACTGACAGTCAGCGGACCCACCGACGAGATAACTTCCACTTCAGCCGACCAGGGCACAACAGGGAGTTCAACGGAACAGCGTAGAAGATATTGGCGCCCACAACCAATCATACATGGAGCTGTCAAACTACAGACCGTGCTGGAAAGCAACAACACGATGATGAAACTACAGTGCCTGAAATTTACGCCAACGGCTAGGGCAGGTAACCGGAACGTTAACGGCCACAAGTTAGAAGATTCATCTGGTTCACTTCAATTCAAATAATCATATACTGTGAAACTTCACCGGAGGGTGGATATAATTTTCCTACTTTAAAACCATGTTGTTGCTCGCGGGAATATCCCAACAGCCGACAACGAACTCCAAACGACACAATGTGGACAGTCTTGACTTTCTCGAGGTTAAATCAAAACTCAACTTTCGCGTCCAGGGTCGATGAGCCCCGGACCACGTAGCAGTGGGAACAGCGAAACACACTCCGACACCTCTTAGAGACCGCCACGGGCCCCGGCCAAACTACACCCCGCCGAGAATTCCTCGCTGCTCCACGCCAACCGACCGACTCGTCGTACACCGCCTAGCCAGTAACTATAAGCGCCAGGTCGAACATACTCCAAGGTGCGAATATCGATACACACCGCTGCTTCCACCCGCGGAAGGAGAGGATAACAGTATAATCGCGATAACCGGGGGGGGGTACTAAACACAGAATCGCAACGAAGGTTTAATACAGTGCGTAGCTTGAGCCAGCCACGGCTAAGTTTCGTAGAATGGTTCGCACGATGACACTTGTTGAGGCCCAGCACTGAAATCTGCAGTATCTAGGTTGCACTTCTATCACGTTGAACGATTCTCTTGAGTCGTCGTTGGTCCCGTCCTTGCAGGATCTTTTTCGGGTCGCAGAGATGTCGGAGATTTGATGTTTTACCGGATTCATGATATACACGGTACACTCGTGACATTGTCGTCTGGCAAAATCCCCACTTTATCACTATGTCGGAGATGCGCCAACTATAACATCACGTTCAAACTCATTTAAATCTTTTTAACCTGCCATTGTAGCAGCAGTAACCGATCTAACAAGTGCACCAGATGCTTGTTGTCTTATATAGGTGTTGCCGACCGCAGCGCTGTATTCTGACTGTTTACGTACCTCTTTATTTGAATATTCATGTCTATACCAGTTAATTTGGCGCTTTTGTGTTTATCGAATATGTGAAAGACCTGGCACCTCTTCTGGCAACAAACGGTCGTAGT
Source organism: Schistocerca gregaria (assembly GCF_023897955.1). Taxonomy (NCBI): domain Eukaryota; kingdom Metazoa; phylum Arthropoda; class Insecta; order Orthoptera; family Acrididae; genus Schistocerca; species Schistocerca gregaria. The sequence continues at coordinate 459,640,228 of NC_064923.1, forward strand.
CACTGAAACAACGGAGAGGCCTACGTTCTCCCCTATCCAAAACGTTTCGAGACCGGTTTAATAAGGCATATAGAAAAGCTAAGATGATGGTTTCAGTGCTATGGAGTCTCTCTCCACTTGAAGGAAGAGCGAAGGAAGATTAGGTTTAATGTCGGATAGACATCATAGTCATTATAGAGCAGCACAATTTCGGAATGTTTTCATGAATGGAGAAGGAAATCGGCCGAACTATTTGAAAGAAATCATCCCGGAAATTGCCTGGAGCGAGCCAGGGAGATCACAGATAACCTAAATCTTGATGGCCCAATTGCGAATCCAGTGTGCTAATCATGCACCACCTCACTCGGTCCCCCATTTAACCATGCGAAACTGCCTGACAAGTTATTTGAATTTTTCGCTCGTCGCCGCTGATGACGCATAAAGCCCCGATGCAGCTGGTACCATTAGTTCCTTCCCGTTCCTTTCGTTTCTTCCCCTGTCGACTTCAATTTACATGACATGTCAGAAAAGTTCATCTCTGGCATGATGTTCAACTCGGCATCACATTTCCACGCTGTTCGGTCTTCGCAAACCATCAAAGTCGTTTTGTGGTAGCTTCGCATTGATAATATCAAGCCTCAATGTCGCTGATGATTTTTCCCAGAATAGAACTGTCCGCGCTTTTTATTTCGATCAAGTCCCAGCAGGTGCACAGGAGTCATTATTTATATTCGGGAGTCGAAGTGTGCGAAAGAAACTTTGCACGCACTTTTCTGTTCTTCATAACATTCTGGAGAAAATTTTGAACACATGATTTTGAGATCGCTCCACTGCGACTTTTCACACAACGTTTAGTTACTGTGGCCGCACGTCCACTACTTAACATTGGTTGCTCACAGCTGACTGGTCTAATATGCATCTTTTATTGACACTTGTTAGTTCAAGGTGGCACTCGAGCTACTGCGCTGACGTCGCTTATACCCCGGGAATAAAATGTGTCTCGGAACGTAGGTCCAATCTTTTAGAAGAGTGATGACAGTTTCGCAAAGTAAGAGACGTACATCATCCAAATAAATTTCTTTCAAAATTGTGGAACATATTTCATTCTCTCATTTGTTGAGTTTAATTGAAGAATGGATAACCAAGCACATGTATGAATATTTGTTTTTTCCGTTTGATCAACAGATCCAAAAGGCAATAATAGTGGGGCACTGGTTGATAACACAAATCTTGACTTCGGGAAAGTTTTCAATACAGTCCGCACAGTGCCTAAGTGAGCAAAATATGTGATTATGGTGTGAGGTTCCCTTTGACCATACCTCAGAGCTCGATACTCATGGCCATGGTCTGAACGTACGAGCACTTGGCGATGTCCGGCTCGCAAGACAAATAACGCGACGTAATGATCCGCGGATGCAATTGAAAACTTTAATCAGCGGAGACAGGTTAATTCCCTATCCTGATCACTGTCAGATCAGTGAAGTAAAAGTCGCGAGCCTCGGCTTAACCTGGGAGACAGGGCTAAACTTCTCAGTACTTCAAAGTCAATAATTAGAAGTCCTGTAGCTACGTAACTACTTTTAAGCAATGTTCCGATATCCAACAGATTGACTGAAATACACTATCTGATCAAAATCAGCCCCGCACTTATCAGTGGAGATGGGGAGCTCTCACTCTTCGCTTTATGACGTCTGTAACTCTACTGGGGTCACTTTAAATGACATGTCTTGAATGTCTTTGGAGGAATCGCAGCCCATTTGCCCTCCAGAGTCAAACCCGAGAAGGTAGTGATGTTGGACGCTGGCGTCTGGAGCGAAGTTTTCGTTCTGAAAGATGCTCCACTGGATTCAGTTTGGGACTCTGGACAGGCCGCTCCGCTTCAGGAGCGTTATTGTTCACAAACCATTGCCACAAAGATGCTGCTTTCACCGCTGTGCAGTCTCAGGTTGAGAAAATCCTTGTCTCCAAACTGTTCCTCTACTGTGCGCAGTCACAGTACTGTAAAATGCGTTCATATCCTTCGGTATGTGGCGTTTTCTTAAGCGCTATAGGGGGACTACACCTCAACCAGGAAAAACAAGTCCATATCGTAACACCACCTTCTCCGTAGTTCGCTGTTGGCACTACATGTGATGGCAGATACCGTCCTCCAGGCATTCGACAAACCGAATCCTTTCCATCGGATTCGCGAGACGGCGCAGTGTGATTCATCAATATAAGTCACTCGTTTCCAGTGATCCACTGTCCAGTGGGACCGCCCCTTCCACTACCTTAAGGACCAAATAGCGCTGACTACAGAACTGTGTGGTTTATGAGGAGCTGCTCGGCTACTGTACTCCATTATTTTTAACTCCCTACTCACAGTCATTGTGCTAGCTGGACTGCTAGTAGCAGTTGGGAACTCACGAGTGCTTCCTTCCCCTGGTTTCAGCCGATGTTTTACAACCATCCTCCGCAATGATCGACAGCACAAGTCTCTCAGCACATGACGTCTGTCTGGTCTTGTTTTAGCTGTGAACATTCCTTCGCGTATCTACTTCACAATTACATCACCAACAGTGGGCACCGAATGATCAGCGCATGTCCTACGTCACTGAACTCTCCTGCCCGACCCATTCTGCTGTTACGGCCCCTCTATTAGCAACACAATACTCTCCGCCTCCCTTTATGCTGGCTCTCGGTTTATCTAGTGGTCCGTTCCGTATTCCATAAGGGTGTCTGGACACTTTTGATCAGATATTTCACCGCTGACCACCACTAACAGTTCCCCACACCACCTCCAATGGGCTCCTAGGAACTTTTGCCGACAATTTTTATGGTCACAAAATAGGAACACAGTTCAAAGTCAGCAAGGGAAAAGGTCACAGGAAAACATTACTCTCAAATTCACAGGGAAACAAATGTACTTTATTGGCTTCTGCTAAATCTCGCCGATTGCGTCTCGTTCACTAAAACATTATCGCCCAGATAGCTACTGACTCCGTTATCTAATGTAAGGGCACTGTTAAGCAAGCGCCGGCCGGAGTGGCCGTGCGGCTCTAGGCGCTGCAGTCAGAAACCGAGCGACCGCTACGGTCGCAGGTTTGAATCCTGCCTCGGGCATGGATGTGTGTGATGTCCTTAGGTTAGTGAGGTTTAACTAGTTCTAAGTTCTAGGGGACTAATGACCTTAGAAGTTGAGTCCCATAGCGCTCAGAGCCATTTGAACCATTTGAACCATTCAGGAGGATTAGAGAAGGTCTGGCCCACCATGTTAAGGAAACTGGCCGCGGCGATCAAATTAGCGCACAGGTCTAGTACCAAGGCGCGTCAGGAATGACGTATTGCATTGGAATATATACACTGTGTAATCAAAAGTATCCGGATACCTGGCTGAAAATGACTTACAAGTTCGTGGCACCCTCCATCGGTAACGCTGGAATTCAATATGGTGTTGCCCCCCCTTACCTTTGATGACAGCTTCCACCCTCGCAAGCATATGCTCAGTCAGGTGCTACAAGGCTTCTTGGGGAATGGCAACCCATTCTTCACGGAGTACTGCATTGAGGAGAGGTATCGATGTCGTGCATCCACTCCGCCACAGGTCGTGCATTATGAACAGGTGCTCGATCGTGTTCAAAACTGCAGTCGCCATCCCCGAATTGCTCTTCAACAGTGGGAAGCAAGAAGGTGCTTGAAACATCAACGTAGGCCTGTGCTGTGATAGTGCCACGCAAAACAACAAGGTGCGCAAGCTCCCTCCATGAAAAACACGACCACACCATAACACCACAGCCTCCGAATTTGTTTTGGCACTACACACGCTGGCAGATGACGTTCGCCGGGCATTCGTCATACCCACGCCCTGCCATCGGCTCGTCGGATCGCCACATTGTGTACTGTGCTTCGTCACAGCACACAACGTTTTTCCACTGCTCAATCGTTCAATGTTTACGCTCCTTACACCAAGCTAGGCGTCGCTTGGCTTTTACCGGCCTGATGTGTGGCTTATGAGCAGCCGTTCGACCGTGAAATCCAAGTTTTCTCACCTTGCGCCTAACTGTTATAGTACTCGCAGTGGATACTGATGCAGTTTGGAATTCGATAGATGTCTGCCTGTTACACGTTACGACTCTATTCAACTGTCGGCGGTCTCTGTCAGTCAACAGACGAGGTCGACCTCTACGCTTTGGTGCTCCTTTCACGTTTCCACTTCACTATCACATCGGAAACAGTGGACATAGGGATGTTTAGGAGTGTGGAAATCTCGCGTACAGACGTATGACACAAGTGACACCCAATCACCTGACCACTTTCGAACTCCGTGAGGACCGAGGAGTGCCCCATTCTGCTCTCTCACGATGTCTAATGACTACTGAGGTCGGTGATATAGAGTACCTGGCAGAGGGTGGCAGCACAATGCACCTAATATGAAAAACGTATGTTTTTGAGGGAGTTCTGATACTTTTGATCAATTAGTGTAGCTGCAGGTATACGTTCGAAAGGAGAAATAATAGTTGCGAAAGTAGTGTCTGGTGAACGCCAGGAGAGTGTGATATAACCGTTTAATTGTTAGCGATGTGTGCAAACGACCGTGAAGAAAACATTTTCAATTTTCTGAGGCTGTATGCAGACGATGAAGTTGTGTACATAGAGGTTGAAAGGTGCCTGTTGTAGTTTTCCATCCTCCAGATATTCTGTTTATTACGTGTCTGTTTCTCGTGAGAAATTTTTTGTCGCCAGAACAGCGCCCATTGATTGATTATCGCATATCCGCTGCTGCGTATGCTTCACTAGTTTTCGTGCCTGACGTCTTAGAGGCGAGAATGGCCTCAGCCAATGAGTAGCGAAAGTGCATTAGCCATAAACGGCTTGCCGGTTTTGAAGGGAAACAAAGCGTTGTGCTTCACGGCTATTGTGTTCGAGGCTGGGCTAGAGTGAAGTCGTACCTGTATTACGGTGGAATGTGGAGTGCTATAGAGCGTGGCTTCATTAACATGTATGAGAGACAGAGGGAGGGAGTGTGTGTGTATATGTGTTCGTGTGTGTGTGTGTGTGTGTGTGTGTGTGTGTGTGAGAGAGAGAGAGAGAGAGAGAGAGAGAGAGAGAGAGAGAGAGAGAGAGAGAGCAGTGCATGAAAGCAGCAATGGACTCGTGTTGTGGAACTGATAGTGATGAGTATATACATCTCCCCTCTACTGACCTCTTCTACAACTTAAGGTAATATTTTTCTATCTTTTAGTGCTTGACGAGCTATATGCCAACGATCTAGTAGCGGATTGATACTCGCGGTTACGTTAAATGTGGTCAGATTGTGTTGTGTTTACGCGCTGTATTGGATTCACGATCAGATTTAGCAAATCGTGATTTCATTCACTAAAATGTTTTACATTTTATCATCGTTATCATCATCATCATCATCATCATTTAAGACTGATTATGCCTTTCAGCGTTCAGTCTGGAGCATAGCCCCCCTTCTAAAATTCCTCCATGATCCCCTATTCATTGCTAACATTGGTGTCTCTTCTGATGTTAAACCTATTACTTCAAAATCATTCTTAGCCGAATACAGGCACCTTCTCCTTTGTCTGCCCCGACTCCTCCTACCCTCTACTGCTGAACCCATGAGTCTCTTGGGTAACCTTGCTTCTCCCATGCGTGTAACATGACCCCACCATCTAAGCCTGTTCGCCCTGACTGCTACATCTATAGAGTTCATTCCCAGTTTTTCTTTGATTTCCTCATTGTGGACACCCTCCTGCCATTGTTCCCATCTACTAGTACCTGCAATCATCCTAGCTACTTTCATATCCGTAACCTCAACCTTGTTGATAAGATAACCTGAATCCACCCAGCTTTCGCTCCCATACAACAAAGTTGATCGAAAGATTGAACGGTGCACAGATGACTTAGTCTTGGTACTGACTTCCTTCTTGCAGAAGAGAGTAGATCGTAGCTGAGCGCTCAGTGCATTAGCTTTGCTACACCTCGCTTCCACTTCTTTCACTATGTTGCCATCCTGTGAGAATATGCATCCTAAGTACTTGAAACCGTCCACCTGTTCTAACTTTGTTCCTCCTATTTGGCACTCAATCCGTTTATTTCTTTCCCACTGACTTTACTTTCGTTTTGGAGATGCTAATCTTCATACCATAGTCCTTACATTTCTGATCTAGCTCTGAAATATTACTTTGCAAACTTTCAATCGAATCTGCCATCACAACTAAGTCATCCGCATATGCAAGACTGCTTATTTTGTGTTCACATATCTTAATCTCACCCAGCCAGTCTATTGTTTTCAACATATGATCCATAAATAATATGAACAATAGTGGAGACAGGTTGCAGCCTTGTCTTACCCCTGAAACTACTCTGAACCATGAACTCAATTTACCGTTAACTCTAACTGCTGCCTGACTATCCATGTAAAGAGCTTTAATTGCTTACAAAAGTTTGCCTCCTATTCCATAATCTCGTAGAACAGACAATAACTTCCTCCTAGGAACCCGGTCATATGCCTTTTCTAGATCTATAAAGCATAGATACAATTCCCTGTTCCACTCATAACACTTCTCCATTATTTGCTGTAAGGTAAAGATCTGGTCCTGACAACCTCTAAGAGGCCTAAACCCACACTCATTTTCATCCAGTTGGTCCTCAACTAATACTCGCACTTTCCTTTCAACAATACCTGAGAAGATTTTACCCACAACGCTGATTAAAGAGAGACCCCTGTAGTTGTTGACCCCTGTAGTTGTTACAATCTTTCCTGTTTCCATGTTTAAAGATTGGTGTGATTACTGCTTTTGTCCAGTCTGATGGAACCTGTCCCGACTCCCAGGCCATTTCAATTATCCTGTGTAGCCATTTACTACACATTCCGCTGTATTTGATGAGTTCTGACTTAATTTCATCCACCCCAGCTGCTTTATTGCACTGCAGTTTATTGACCATTTTCTCCACTTCCTAAAATGTGATCCTATTTCCATCATCATACCTATCCCATTCTACCTCGAAATCTGAAACATTACTGATCGTATTTTCACATACTTTGAGCATCTCTTCAAAATATTCCCTCCATCTGCCCAAGGCATCCACAAGATTCTCCAGCAGTTTTCCTGACCTGTCCAAAATACTTGTCATTTCCTTCTTACCTCCGTTTTGAAGACTGCTAATTACACTCCAGAATGGTTTTCCAGCAGCTTGACCCATAGTCTCCAACCTGTTTCCAAAGTCTTCCCAAGATTTCTTCTTGGATGCTGCAATTATCTGTTTGGCTTTGTTTCTTTCTTCAACATAACTTTCTCTGTCTACCTGAGTTCTAGTATGTAGCCATTTTTGATAGGCCTTCTTTTTCCTTTTACAGGCTGCCTTGACTATGTCATTCCACCAAGCTGTTTGCTTCATCCTACTTTTACACACTACTGTTCCAAGACATTCTTTAGCCACTTCTAGTACTGTGTCCCTGTACCTTGTCCATTCCTATTCCAATGACTGCAATTTACTACATACATTCAACTAACTGGTACCTTTCTGAGATCGCTGTTATGTACTTGTGCCTGATTTCCTTATCCTGAAGTTTCTCCACTCTTATCCTCCTACATATGGACCTGACCTCCTTCACTTTCGGCCTCACAATCCCAATTTCACTGCAGATTAAATAATGATCAGTGTCATCAAAGAATCCCCTGAATACACGTGCGTCCCTCACAGCCTTCCTGAATTCCTGATCTGTTATTATATAGTCAATGACAGATCTGGTTCCCCTGCCCTCCCAAGTATACCGGTGAATGTTCTTATGTTTAAAAAGGAGTTTATGATTACTAAGCCCATACTGCCACAGAAATCCATGAGTTGTTTCCCATTCCAGTTGGCCTCCATATCCTCTCCAAATTTACCCATAACCTTTTCATACCCTTCTGTTCGATTTCCAATCCTGGTGTTAAAATCACCCATGAGCAGAACACTGTCCTTGTCCTTTACTCTAACAACTACATCACTGAGTGCCTCATAAAAACTATCCATCTTATCTTGATCTGTCCCTTCACAATGCGAATATACTGACACAATCTAAAATTTTTTGCTAGACTCTGTCAAATCTATCCACATCAGTCGTTCGTTTACATACCTTATTGCACATATGCTGGGTTCCATTTCTTTCCTGATGTAAAGCCCTACACCCCAATGTGCTATTCCTGCTTTGACTCCTGACAGATAGACCTTGTATTCTCCCACTTCCTCTTCTTTCTCACCCTTTACCCGAATGTCACTAACAGCTAAAACGTCCATTTTATATATTTTCAAATTTGCGTTAAAGCGCAGGTCCTTGTGTGACTACCGGACGAGGTGGCGCAGTGGTTAGCACACTGGACTCGCATTCGGAAGGACGACGGTTCAATCCCGCGTCCGGCCATCCTGATTTAGGTTTTCCATGATTTTCCTAAATCGCTCCAGGGTATGGCTCGTTTGAAAGGGCACGGCCGACTTCCTTCCTCGTTCTTCCTTAATCCGATGAGACTGATGATCTCACTGTCTGGTCTCCTCCCCCAAACAACCCCAACCCCTTGTATGACTGTAAAAGGGTACAGTTCCTTAATCAGATGAGTCCGATGATCTCGCTGTCTGGTCTACTCTCCTGAACAGCCCCAACCTACTTGTATGACTTTAAAAGTGTACGGTTCCTTAATCTGATGAGACCAATGATCTCACTGTCTGGTCTCCACCCCGAAACAACCCCAACCCCCTGGTATGACTGTATCAAGGGTACTGCGTGAGTCAAACAAACTCCGTCCGAACAGGTGTTCGAGGTCAACGGTACCGACCGGCCGCCCTGTCATCTTCAACCCTGTCACCACATGTGGATACGGAGGGGCATGTGGTGAGCACACTGCTCTCCTAGCCGTAGTCAGGTTTCGGTGACTAGTGCCGCTACTTCTCAATCAAGCAATCTTCAATTTGCTTCACAAGAGCGGAGTGCACCCTGCTTGCCAACAGCACTTGGCAGACACGGACGGTGACCCATCCAAATGCTAGCCAAGCCCGACAGCGCTTAAAAAATGGTTCAAATGGCTCTGTGCACTATGGCACTTAACATCTTTGGTCATCAGTCCCCTAGAACTTAGAACTACTTAAACCTAACTAACCTAAGGACATCACACACAACCATGCCCGAGGCACGGTTCGAACCTGCGACCGTAGCGGTCACGCGGTTCCAGACTGAAGCGCCTAGAACCGCCGGGCACACCGGCCGGCGACAGCGCTTCACTTTGGTGATCTGATGGGAACCGATGTTACCACTGCGGCAAAGCCATTGGCCAATACTGCGTGAATCATGTAACATTAGTCTGTTTCGTATTAAATCATTGTATTCTTATGATTCATTAATACCTGGCAAATTAGCAAATAGTCTCATAAGTTTATTTCGATTTCATTCCTTTCATCACCTTCATTAAATGAGGCACGATTTTTGCAAGATGATGAAGTTGGATAAGCATGAGGTTTTGTAATAACGCCTGACGTAAGAATAACTAGGTATACGATCTTATGTCTTCCGATTACTTATTAATTTGATGATAATCTCTTTTCATGTCGTTCGATCTGCAGGGTTCAGCAAAGAATTCCATTACCTAAGTAACTATTTGAGATTATGGAAGATAAGTTTTCCTCGAGAGCTTCAGGGCAACAGCTGATTCAGTGTCTTGTTATTGTGCTCTGTGGCATCGTTACGTTACTGGGCTACAATAATCAAAAGTACATCATTACATATACGCGAAGAATTTCCACTGTGTTACGGATGCGTGTATGTGATGAATCATTCGAGAGGACAGTTGGATCACATAATAATGTCCACTGCTATTAGGGAAGTCGCATCCAATTTTACAGACACCATATAATATTATGTTTACAGAAAAGTAGATAAATGTAATGTAATATCTGTAAACGTACAAAAACAGCCGACATCCCTTGACTACATGCTTGGTGAACAGTTCCTGTAATCAGTCACGAATGTCAAGTAACGATCTGAGAGTAACATGATTTTGTTTCTTTATTGTTATTTCATCCCGCCGAACCGCATATGCATGCGGTCGGAGATTACCAGCAGCCAGCCAGCTCTTCAGCAAATTGACAACAAATACTAATTGAGAAGAAAAACAAGAAACAGGAATTTGCAATGAATTTAAAACTTTTTAAAGATGAGAAAAGTGGAAGTTTTTTTACAGGGTGTGGTAAAAAAAAAAGTGATCCGGAGAACGGAATTCCAGGGTTCAAAGAAATGCGGCAGAGGAAAGGAAATACACTACTAACCGGACTAAACAAGATGTTGAAAGGGATCACCATAATCTCTTGGCACTTTTGGGTCCTGAAGGTGTATAGAAGTTGGACGGCTAGAATTGCTGCAATCTCATCCGAAATGTTCTACTGCAGTTCTCGGAGACTATGTGGCTTGTTGCGATACACCTTAGACTTAATGGCTCCCCACACAAAGTAATCACATTAACAGACCAGGTGACCTGGGTGGCTAGCTAGGGCCGTGACCAGACTGACCTCTCCTAACAACTGTGTTAGGCCTGAAGATTGTGCAATTGTGCACCAAGGTTTGGCCAGCTATATGGGCAGCTGCCCCATCCTGTTGGAACTAACTGTAGGTATTTTACTCCTCAGTTTATACTGACACAAATTCATGTCCAGTCATATCCACTGGTCCAGGCCACTTTTATTTGCCCCTCCCTGTATATACAGTACAAGATATATGATTTCCTGCACTTCTGGTTAAAAACAGTGATAATAAGTGGTAATCCTTAAAACGTAATAGCACATTTAAAAACATTTAAAACCTGATGAGGAAACACTGATATCTAAAAGAAGCAATTTCCTTCCACTAAACCTGGAAGGACCTGTCCTGAAATAGTGAGTCTGTTGTTCAAGATTAGTCGGTGAAGTGGGTAGGAATGTGGTGGTATAAGGATCGAGGAGTGGTGCATAGCATTTGTAGGGTAGGCGTGGCTGTTGGGATAAAAGAGGGGGTGGAGTAGGGGGGGGTATTAGTGATGCTAAAATCTGATGGGGAGAGGGGTGCAGTGAAATAAAGGCAGATGGGGTAAGGAGATATGGAGAGGGGAGAGAGAGGGAGGCCTGATGGAACGAGGTGGGAATGGGTGAGGTGGATTTAGAGTAGGTAGGAGGGATAAATATCAGGGCGAAGTTCATTATCTGAGGGTGGGGTGGGAGGGGGGGTCCTCGTGGGAAAGTATGTGGAGGCTGTGCAGTTGTTAATTTAGTGCTATGCGTTGGTAAAGGTGCAGCAGCACATTAGGACAGGAGAGGGGAAACTATAGGATTATTGGAGTCGAGTTTTTGCATGTTATGTATTGTTGGAAGGTGTTCAATGTGAGTCAGGGAAGTGGGAATTTGATGAGTGGTAAAGGATCCTTGTGTGGTAAGGTAAACGGATGCAGAAAGCGAGGCAACGGGCATGGCGTTCCAGGATCTGATGGGGCTTACAGAACTTGGTTGGAGCAGAGATCCAGCAACATTTACATAGGAAAGGATGAACTGGATCAAGATTTTGTAGGAGGACAGTGGTGGGGTGCAATCCCCAAGTTTGGCCAGTTCGTAGTTTTAATATACTGTGGGATTTATGTCGGGTGCTTAGTAGGTGAGGTTTCCATGTTAGTCGCCAGTCCACAGTTAGTTTAAGATATTTTAGTGCGCTAGGTAGATGGATGGTACAGTTGTAAATGGTAAGGTAGAAATGGTGACGGAAGTGGCGGTTGGTGCGTCCTATAGTTATTGCCTTAGTTTTGAAAGGGTTGATGTTGAGAAGCCATTTGTTACACCAGGAGGCAACCTGATTCAGGTGGACTTGGAGGGATCGTTGGAATTTCTGGAGTGTAGGATAGAGAGCAAGGAAAGTGTTGTCTTCAGCAGTGATATAAGGTGTATCGACCTCGTATATCTGCCAATGAGGAAGTAGATGCAAGACTGAGATTCAGTGAGAGAGTCCTAAACAAGTATAATTCATCCACGAGAGGAACTGTTTACCAAACCGCCATTCCACCAGTTCCTGTGTGTTATTCGTCGATTTAGGATCATTAACAGAGTAGTACTAAGAGAAGAGATAGAGCAGATTCGGGAAGAACTGCTCGCTCCTCCACGAGTTCTCTTTATTCAGCACGAGAGTGTTACAGAAATGCTCAGCAGGCTGCAATGGCAAACTCTACAACAAAAACGACTTAGAGATTTAATTGTGTATCAGGACTACAGAAATGAAGCTTGGAAAGACACAAAAAATTAATTATATAACTGCATTTTTTTCGAGATGATAACTAAACTATCATTCGGATGTAATAGTCAAGTTTCATAAAAGGTTGAAAATGTCGGAAGTAAATTTTCAGCAAATGACTACGAAGAAAGTACAAATATTTTTCCACACGGTCAAAACTTGTATGATGCATATTTCTAATCACGCATGTGGCATTTTTCCACGTCATCTGTAATTCGTTTGTTACTGTTTGTTATGAGCACTACAATACGCCTGACGGCTTTGAGCGAAAGTATTTTATGGCAGTTGATCATTTTCTCGGCTTGATTGATCAGTGATGTGTTTCCGAGATTTTATCCGAGAAGTTGTTTCCATTTCAGCCTTTTAGTTGTGACGAAATTTTATTGCATCATCAGCTTCCTGTATCTGATTTCTTTTCACAGATTGCTTCACTTCGTTGTGAAGTCTTTGTCATAACCAGTGTTGCTTCTCGCTTTTTATTTCAATTTTTTCAGTGGAATTATTCGCCATAAGTTCGCTCTTGCAACATTTACGAAATGTGCTCACGTCACTGTAGAAATTCTCTTCGGCTGGCCGTCCTAGATGAGGGCTGACGAGGACAAAATGTCATTGACGCGTCACTCGAGGGCTGAAAGAGCGAGGAGGAATAAAAATTAAGGTAGCATTGTTAATGCGGGTCACGTGACGGTCCATACAGCAACATCTGCAGAGCGCGGTGCGGCGCGAGAACGCGTGCCTGCTGTCTGCAACATTCAGGGCGCGTGCACGCTGTTTTACGCCACATTTCGCAGGCGCGGCAGTTTGGGCGTACGCCGCGAGTGTCGCCAGCGGCGGCAGGACTGCTGCATTAATAATGAACAAGTGCCGAGCGGCGCGCGCAGATGCGGCGCCCGTGCCCCCCTGCATAATGTACGGCCATTTATCTTGTGTTCAGGCCGCGAGTGCGAAATGGAATACAATGCACCCTCACAAAGACACGTATAAATATAGAAAAGCAGAGCGCGACGTCTCCCGCGAAAAAGCTTTCTGAGAGCATTGCCGTATTTCCAGTTGGAGCCGGGGTGTGTGAGTGAAGTTCTTTCATAAACAAACGCTGAATGGATGTCCATTGATGTGTCCAGCTTCGGGTGACATTAATATGGTTGTCACGATCTGAAAGGGAACTAAGAAACTTCCTTTTAGGATTTCGTGCCTCAGCCTGTTAAATCGGAACCCTCATGGGATCGCTCAGTTGTCCATCTGTCTGTCCATATCCCTCTTCTCTGGAACAGTTTGGTGCATCAAGTTCGCTGGCCGGAATGGCCGAGTGGTTCTAGGCGCTACAGTCCGGAACCGCGCGACTGCTACGGTCGCAGGTTCGAATCCTGCCACGGGCATGGATGTGTGTGATGTCGTTAGGTTAGTTAGGTTTAAGTAGTTCTAAGCTCTAGGGGACTGATGACCTCAGCAGTTAAGTCCCATAGATCTCAGAGCCATTTTTTGCATCAAGTTCAAATTTATATCACATACTAAGGTCGAAGATCCCTTGGAAGTGTAAAAAATGTAAGCTTCTAAGTTAATAGAATCAAAAAATGCTGCCATTTATGTCACATATTTTAATACTCGAACACACACTCATCAATACCTGTAGGGTACTTCCCATTGATCTATAATTATGAAGTTTGGAAAGAAGCAAGTTTTCATACTACAAATAAAGGGAAAACTCCGAAATAGTTGATTTGTAATTATATCACACGAAAATAATATTTCTTTTGTCATTTGTTATCCTGTCTGAAAACTTAAAATTAAAACATTTTCGAAAGTCCAGTAGTATCTGGGACCGATGTAGTGTCGATAAGAGGCAAAAATTCTCAATATCCTTGAGTTCCAGAATGGATAAATTGTCTGTATACTTCATTAAGTTTTGTATGGAATCCTCAGTTCACGAGTCCTTCTCGCAGCTGGTTAACTTTTACGACACTAACGTTACCGTCTTTAGGTAGGGTTAACCCTGTCGAGACGAAATGCTGCTGATTCAGAAGGATCGCAGGCTGCATAATCCTGCAACGGTTGTGGATTGAGTTGACTACATTTCTTGTCTTGGTAGTGTCCTGTCTTATATTTTAGCTGCCTCATTTGTGTGATGTAGACTTGGCTGAGGTCTGACGTTGCGCCAGACGGCAAAGTGTGGTACAGAAATAATATAGTATCTCCGTAAAACAGTATTCTTTCTCTTCTCCGTCGTAATTAAACACGCGAGAATGGACCTGAAAAGTTTCTCGTTTGTTCCCCTTACAGTGGAAATTGTAAAATGATATTTATACCTTCTGCAATTTTACAAATACCAGAAATTACCTCTTTTAGAGCTATTTTTAGTCTCAGGTAGCAAGTGAGCTGCAAGAGCCTAAACGAAGTTTCAAGTTTTTTGAACTATGGGGAGTCGTTAGTTCTTGTTTCTGAACAGAAAGTCTGCGAAGGACATTCACACTGAGATATCACAAACGGTAGGAGAGGTGTGTCCTTTCTACAGCAGTGTCAAAACCTGGGTGCTCATTTCAAGACTCCGCATTGAACCTTTTCTTCAATTTTTCATTTTCCACTCCAAAGATTAGGGTGGACTGTTTTAGATCCGGCCCATTCAGTCTCTGTTTTTTTCAATCACTTGCAAGGTGAGCTGTTAATGGAACAGAGGAGTTCGCAATTGGGAAAAATGGGAGAGCCTACCAGTTCCGGCGTTTAGGAAGGAATTCCTCCTTTTATACCTTTGTCGGAACTGGGGGAATGGGAATATTTTGGGGTAATGTTCTTCATGGTCCCCGACAAAAATTAAACTTCATCTCTGCTCCGCTTGCATACTTTCATTACTGCGCCGCGAGTCCGTAATACCTCTAGGCGACACTCAGTGTCACTGTGGGCAGTAAAACACAAACACATGTCCACCAGCTACAAAGTTTGAATTCAGTGCCTGCTCCATCTGTCAGGTGACAAGAAGAAATCACACCTTATGACAGATAGGCTAGCGGACGAACCGCATGATACCATACAGCAAATTTTACTCGTCATTTGGTAATCTTCCAACTTACACTGAATGATACACAGTATGTACACAGGATGTCCCATTTATCTTGACCACCTTAGATAACTGTTTGTCCAGATGCCAATTAAAAATGTTTCAAGCAAATGTTCTTTAGCCGTCAGGGGGACATCAATCAGCGTGATTGCCTTCGTAGGAGTTTTGTTTTTTACAAAGATACGAACAGCGTTATGACTCTTTTAAATGGCACCCTGTATTTTTTATTCGATAATTCATTTCCTCTCCCAAAGACCTATTCAAAAATGTATCACAGTGTACCATTCAGTGAAACGTGTTTCTATTAATTACATAGCAAAACATTGACTTTGAGCCCGGGATCACAAACTCGTCCACTTGCTGGAGTTATCAGAAAACAAATGAACACCAAGTAAAAACATAACACAAAATTGACTTTGACTCTCCTGTACCATTGCCCAGGAGTAGAACATTCAAATGTGCTAAAAGTGGTGATCCTGGACACCGATACGCTGGTGCACTCGTTGAATGAAATAATTATTTACTGCTTCCAATGTTGCCTGTGGAAGAGAATTACAAGCAAGTACGATACGTTCCTGCATGTCCTCTGTAGTTGTTGGAATATCGCGATAGACAACGTCTTTAACGTATCCCCAAATAAAAAAGTACTGAGGACTTAAATCAGGAGACCTAGCAGGCCAAGTAATCGTTCCTCCTCGACCAAACCATCTGGCAGGATATCTTCTGTTCAGAACACGACGTGCACGCAGGGCATTATCTGCTTGACATCCATAGGGTTGATACCACATAAGCATTCTGGTTCTTAGTGAGACTTCATCCAGAAGAGGAGGAAGAATTCGTCCGAGGAAGTTGGCATACGCTGTGCCTCTTACACTACCATTAATGAAATAACGGCCAATACCTGTAGTACCAAGCATCCAACACCAGACGTTAACTCTCCATTGTCTCTGATGTTCCACCTGTCTAGGTCATTGTGGGTTGTCGCTGGACCAATTATGCATGTTCTTTGTATTTACCTGTCAAATGGTTCAAATGGCTCTGAGCACTATGGGACTTCACTTCTGAGGTCATCAGTCCCCTAGAACTTGAACTATTTAAACCTAACTAACCTAAAGACATGACACACATCCATGCCCGAGGCAGCATTCGAAGCTGCGACCGTAGCGGTCACGCGGTTCCAGACTGGAGCGCCTAGAACCGCACGGCCACTCCGGCCGGCCATTTACCTGTCCTTTGTTTGAGAAGGAACATTCATCGGTAAATAGAACATTGGAGAAGAAGTTCGGGTTGGCGAAGATTTGCTGCTGTGCCCACTGACAGAACTGTACACGATTCTGGAAATCATTCCCAATCAATTCTTGATTTAGGTGTACATGGTAAGGATGAAACCGGTGCCGTGTAAGAATACGATGTACACTGGTCTTAGGAATGCCAGTCTCGTGTTCAAGCTGTCGTGTGCTTGCATGTGGATTCATAGCAACGGAAGCGAGAACAGTAACTTCGACCGCTACGTCTGTGCGAGTGCTACGACGATTGTGTTGCCGTTGGTTGAAAGTTCCCGTTTCCTGAAGTGTCGCAACAGGACGAGGGAACATCGGCAGGGAAGGTGGATTCTTGTCAGGATATCGCTCTCTGTACAGTTCCGCTGCCTACGTAGAATTTCACCTACCTTCAACAACAACAACAACAATAAAAGAAACGTTATGTCGATGCAGTTTGTGGGAAGAACAGCCTTTACTGTATGCCTACTCTACACAACAGCACTTAAAAGGACTACACTACTGTACTAAATATACCAGTGCATAAGAAAACAGTATTGCAATTAGTGTTCTGTTACATTCCCCATAGATGAGTAGCATTTCTACCTTTTCTTCGTTGGTGCACATTCTACCCACACAACTCTTCAACTGACGATGGTTGACGGAATGACGGGTGTGCGTTCTACTTATGTTTACTTCTGTCATCAACCAACGTCAGCACGTGGATGTATTCCATTACCCCAAGTACCTGCACTGAGCGTTGGGAGCGTCGACGTCAATGTTGTGTTATGTAATTAATAATGTTGTGTTTCAGTGAATGGCACGCTGCGACACATTTTTGAATAGGTCTTTAGGAGAGGAAATAAATTACCGAACAAAAAACACAAGGTGCCATTTAAAAGTCATACCGCTGTTCATATCTTTGTAAAAAACAAAGCTACAACGAAGACAATCATGCAGATTGATGTCCCCTTGACGGCTAAAGAACGTTTGCTCGAAACATTTTGTAATTTGCATCTGGACAAACAGTTATTTAGGGTGGTCAAGGTAAATGGGACACCATGTCTATGTGTTGATATAAGAATTACGAGAAGTCGGGAACGAAATTAGAGAGGGCATCAACTTCATGGTCTGATTCGTTGATAAAGTACGTATTACCAGTGAGAATCAATAAGAATGACTGTATTTTATCAATGGCAATATGACACTTGTCTGCTGCCCTTAATCATTTTTAAAGACTCTTTTGCAACAACGTGATATTACAAACAACTGAAAATCTGAAATAGGATAGCATTATGATTATACACTCCTGAGGGTTCCTGTTTGTCAGTTTTAAACTACGGAACAAATAATTTTTTCAGCTAAACTGACATATTGAATCATTGTCCAGTATAACTAATTATAAATTACATAGGTATTAGTAGCAGTCATTAATTAATAATGATAGAGGAAGATTAAGGGAAGTTTCTTAATTTCAAATACACTTAATCATCTACACGAACAATAAATCTGTAAAACTGTCGTGTCTGTTTGGCCAATCTTCTCCAAAACTACCAAACGAATTTTCACGGGGTTTTCACAGATAACTTGAGCATAGCTTCGGGCACCGTACAGCCTTTATTTCATCAAAACCGGACCACGGGGGAAAAGATACGACGATTGAAAGTTTTATCCATTCTAACATTATTAATGCGAAAGTAACTCTCTCTGCTACGTTTTTACGACTAACCTGCAGAACCGATTCCGGTGACATTTGATATAGAAATAGCTTGAACCCTGAGGGAAAACATAGGTTACTTTAGAAACCGTGTTATACAAGAGACTTATTGATTTGAAGAATATTACGCGAATTGCGGAAAACATTTACTCTTTGAATGAGCTATTTACTCTTTGACTTTTGATCTTTATCATATTTGCGAAAATGCTTCTGTTGGTTGATATGTGCTACGTGATATGATTCAAAGCTCTGAATACAATGCTTATACAATTTTCAGTGTGTTTAATCCATACTTCGTCGCTGTTTTTTGTATACTGTACACGTTATGTAATGTACAGCTACTTCAATAACACAATGCATAAAAGTGATCTCCTGACCATGTCACTCCGTATGAGCCGTTCTGCAGCGACGCTGCGCGCGCCGACGCATCTTGCGTTGGGACAGCTTCGGAGGAGGCAGAGCGGGGCGCAAGTCACGAACAACATATTTACCCGACCAGGCAGTCACGTGAGGGGATGTTATTGAAAGTACAGCAGCATAGTTCTCACCTTCATTCAGCGTAATAAAACTACCGATATGGCCGGCCGGTGTGACCGAGCGGTTCTAGGCGCTTCAGTCTGGAACCGCGCGTCCGCTACGGTCGCAGGTTCGAATCGTGCCTCGTGCATCGATGTGTGAGGTTAGTCAGGTTTAAGTAGTTCTAAGTTCTAGGGGACTTATGACCTCAGATGTTGAGTTCCATAGTGCTCAGAGCCATTTGAGCCATTTTTCTACCGGTATGCCAGTGCAGCCGCAGGTAAGAGTTATTGTTATTATTATTTTGCGCATTTCCTCATTACATTGGCTTATCTCCAACATAATAATTTACTTGGAAATTACTGCACAAAGAATAAATATTCTTAAACTATATTATCAAAATATTGCTCCAGGTGTTTCGATCTTGTGTGTCCTCTTCCTCTGTACTCATTCCCCTCATTGTGTGCTGTACATTTTGGAGCCAGGTGGTCATAGGTCGTCCTATTCTTCTTCTTTTCCCCTCCGGTTACCACTGCAGTATCAACTTTGGTATTCTGGCTACCTCCATTTGTCCTACATGTCCGTACCACTGTAATTTCTTCCTATCCAATACGTCATATATTCTTTCTTTTATTTCGATTCTCCTTATTATTTCGCGGTTCCTTATCTCCTCTTTCCTGGAAATTCTTGCCTGTCTTCTCCAGAAGCTCAGCTCTACAGCTTGTAACTTTTTAATGTGCTTCAGGTTAATTGTCCAGGTCTCCGTTGCATACAGAACCACACTCTCTAATATGCATTTGTATATTAAGTTTTTAGTTCTGCTCATTACGTTCCTGCTACATAACACTGAATTAAGCATCCCAATGACCTTCCGTCCGCCAGTAATTCTTTTATTGATTTCTGATTCTGATTTTCCCTCTATTTCTAAAATGGATCCCAAATAACAGAAAGTGTTTATCTTTTTGATTTTCTTTCCTTCAATGTATAACTCATCTGAATCATTAGTCAAGAATTCTGTTTTTCGGTAATTAATCTTTAAACCCGAAGTGTGTATGCTATTGCTAGTTGATTGCACATATAGTTAGCATTCTCCCCATGTTGTGCTACGACTACTTGATCATCAGAAAACAATAAATGATGTAGGTAAACCCCATCTCTTATTTCTAACCCCATACTATTACATTTACGAGACCATGTTCTAAGGCTAATATCTATATAGGTTTCAAATAATGATGGTGACATGGGACAGCCCTGTAAAAGGTCTTTACTTGCTCTACATTTCTGTGAAAGTTTACTACCAACTACTTACAAATAAATCACGTTTTGTTCCTAAACATGGCAATGAACATGCGATTTGCACATATGAGAGGCAGCTTTTCCTAACAGTCTGTCACAGAAGTTTTTGCATGACAGCATTTTACCTCGTGCCTGGATTTCAACATTTCATAACGACAGTGGCTTAGGCTCTAGATATTTTTTACGTCCACTTCAGGTAATGCTCTAAATAGAGTGGTGCGTTGTGGTCCACATCACACACCTTGTGCTGTTCATATTAATGCTAGTCATGCATTGTTTCAATGCAAATTTCCAATCTCCGTTCATAATACCATCGAAGCTGTCTTAGTCCATTCAATTGCACGTCACAGTTTGCCGTTTCTTGGCCCTTAACCGCTGTCCTCCTGGTGATCTTATTAATCCAAATTATACATTATTTTCAAATTATTGCAATGTCGCAACACACGAAAGCAACCAGAGCAGTCACGAGATTCTGTCACTATCTATAGTTCATCCTCGACTATTATACAAGGTGTCATACCAAGATAATATCCCCATATACTGAAACTCTGTTTTTTAAAAAAATGTATTCGGTATTTTTATAAACAGTGGCTAGCAACTAAACATCAATCTTGTGGCGCTGCTATCTTCGTGCATACAACTGCCTCGTCTGCGAACAGCCTCATGGAGCTTCCAGTGCTGTCGACTAGAACATTTATATGTATTGTAAACAGCAAGGTCTCTACCACGCATCCTTGGGGTACTCCTTCAACTGCCTTTACATCTGTTTATTTTGTTGCATTGAGAGCAACGCGTTGGGTTCTATTTGCAGGAAAGTCCTGCAATGTAACCAAATCTAGTCCATTACTCGGCAAGTTCGCATTATCTTTACTAAACGACAGCTCGGAACTGTATAAAATGCCTCGATGAAGTCAAGGAAAATGGAATCAATCTCGGCGCTAAGGATCTTACGAATGAAGGGATGGAGCTGTATTTTGCAAGATTTTTGCTTTAAGAATCCATGTTAATATTCGTAGAGGAGATTTTTGTTCTCTAAAAGGCCATAAACATGAGAATATACGTATTTTCATAATTCTGCAACAGATTGACGTTAGCGATTCAGACCTATAATTACGTGCAGGTGTTCTTATCCTTGTTGATAGGTAATTAATTATTTTTTAAAAATTTTATTTCCTGCCATTTACACTTGACCTGGCACCTAGTGACCAAGGCAGGTCGTGTTTTCACAACATCAAATTGTATCCGTATTTACAACGTTGACTTTTTGCGTGTTTTAACAAAGTTATAACTTTATATACGAGGGTGACTCACTAGGTGCAGAGTACTTCGCAAATGTCAGAAAACAGAGTATCGTTTTCAGTTTCGTCCGTATACATATCTGGAAGGAATCAGCACATGTCGCTTGGAAGGCAGCCGATACACAATATTCCACGACCAATGGTTAATGATCTGCAGTCAGATCGAGAAGACAGGAGTGCTATGAGTGTGTAATCATCAAGAACAATGCGACTTTTGTGAGCCGAGGGATTGTCTGCAGAACACGTCCATAGCGAAACTCGTCCCGTATGTAGTTAGAACTGTATTTCAAGGACATTTGTGTTCAGTTGGATACAGGAGTACAGCAAAAGACAAAAAAAAAAGATGGTTATTCAGCTATGGCGCATTGTTCCCCTGTCTATGGGTGTTTCGCTACCCTGCAGGACGCATCGGTCTTGTTGGTTGCAGCAATTTGAGGAATCGAGTAAAGTTTTTATATCCCGAGAGGCTAGGCGTTACATGCAAACGCTAGAACGAAAATCCTATGCTGCAAGCTTTTAGCGCCTTGTTGAGCAGTGGAACCTGTGTTTAAGTTTACAAAGGGAAAATCCTGCGAAAAATAAATAAACTTCAGGCTGGTACATGTCACTCCGATGTCTTTACCCCAGTTTTATTGGCTCACCCTCGTACTTGGAAAGATAAAAATAATTAGCAAACGGAAATACTTTAAGTGGACAACTTATTATTAAGAATATAGGAAAATATGAAGATAGTTTAGATTTGTAGACTGCCATCACTAATGCTGTCGTGGAAGGTAAACCTCAAAAAGACTGAGGCTTTGGCTCTTGGGCATTCACTGCCCAGTCTAGCATGGTTCAAATGGCTCTGAGCACTATGCGACTTAACTTCTGATGTCATCAGTCGCCTAGAACGTAGAACTAATTAAACCTAACTAACTTAAGGACATCACACACATCTATGCCCGAGGCAGGATTCGAACCTGCGACCGTAGCGGTAGCTCGGCTCCAGACTGTAGCGCCTAGAACGGCACGGCCCCTGTTTCCAAGTTAGCCTTTATTTATTCATCTTCTCTGCAGGGCAGCTTGTCCTGTCATCTATTTCTACGATTGTTTTACAATCTAACATTAGTATCTACGTGACACTTTGACATGACTGTCACAGCTATGCGACATTTTTCCATTTTCTGATAGCATTTTTTGTTTATTTGATTGAGTGTATTGGACACTCGTAACTGGGAGGAAAGCTTTTCTCGCTTGACAAGTGTGGCCTTAATTGCTGTTTCTCGGCATCAGGCACTTGGTGAGTATCATTGGGAGGAGCGATCATCCCCAGGGAGCTGGGCAGTTTTCGCGGAAGTTGGACTGTGCCCTGCTCCATGCTTTTTAGGCAGAGCTGTCGCCTACCTTCATTCAGATTCAGAGATCGCCATGCTACCACTGCCATCCCCAGAGAATAACTGTGCATGACATTTTTGCGTTTCTTGTATGTACATCGAAGGCCGAGGCACCGAGGTGCCGCCTGACCTGCATGGGAAAGTCAGTTGTTTGCGATCCAAAATTCTGGTGTATTCAGTCGAATAAGTCGTCCTTGCCGCTGTGCTTGGCGCGAAGGCACTGACCGGTTCAGACAGGACTACTGCTCCGGAGTAGTATAAAACTTTTGTTTGTCAACAAGCGTTTTGTATGTCAAGAGTAACCAGTTCCTGCTGCGTCCCCCTACTCTTTCGTAAAAGAAGCGATATTCTCCTTCGTCACATTGACAACAAACAACACTGAGTCGTCCCCTCCATGGAGGGTCTTTCTTAAGGTTAGCAGTTGAGGTGTAAGGTGTCAGGCAAATCCAGCACCTTCCATGAAAACCCTGACATAATAAGCAAATCTAGTAGTATGTCACATAGCTCCGAATAAATCGTGACATTAAATTAACCAAAGTAATACGAGTAACGAGTGAGCAAATGGAATACCACAGACTAACACAAGAATACCTAAATGCATGTCGTACCTTCCCACCGAGAGACCGACGCAGTTCCGAAGGGAGAAACGAGAACAGAGGCCGAGAGCAGAACCGTGTTAAGCGAGAAGGCCCTACGATAAGGGACGGACTGGACACCCACGTCGGCAGTCTACCGCTAAGTCTACCACCCGTACGTTTTAGCGTGAGGCTTTTTCGCGTCTCTGTTACGTCAAGGACCACCCCCCAGCCCATGTTAAAAGCTAGAGCCCTCCAGAAAAACAGTATAGATCTTACGATAACACAAAAAGGGCCACTACCACCCGCAAGTTTTAGCGTGAGACTTTTTCGCATCTCAGGTACGTCAAGGACCACCCCCCCCCCAGCCCATGTTAAAAGATAGAGCCCTCCAGAAGAACAGTATAGATCTTATGATAACGCTAAAAGGACCACACCAGATGCAGGTTTTAGCGTGAGACTTTTTAGCGTCTCTGTTACGTTGCAAACTTTAAAAACATTGCCCCACCACGAAAAGTATAACGTTTCTGAAACTTCCTGGCAGATTAAAACTGTATGCCCGACCGAGACTCGAACTCGGGACCTTTGCCTTTCGCGGGCAAGTGCTCTACCAACTGAGCTACCGAAGCACGACTCACGCCCGGTACTCACAGCTTTACTTCTGCCAGTATCCGTCTCCTACCTTCCAAACTTTACACAAGCTCTTCTGCGAAACATGCAGAACTAGCACTCCTGAAAGAAAGGATTCTGTGGAGACATGGCTTAGCCACAGCCTGGGGGATGTTTCCAGAATGAGATGAGATAACGTTTCTCATTGGATAGACAGAATTTTTGTAGGCGGATCTTAAGGTTAACATTGAGACTCTGATTGGTCAGATGAAAACATAGCCAGATAGTTTTTTTAAACTAACTTCGGTAAATTGTAGTAAGGAGAAGTTAGAGGATAGTTAGTTCCGAGACGGCGAGCTCGATGGCTGGTGCGCCGGCCGCTGTCGCCCTGACGCTGCCTGAACACCGACAAGGTAATGAACGCACGCGATGCCGCATTTTTGAGCGCATAAGGCTTCACTCAGAACTGCACCCCGTTTTTGCGTAATACTAGTGTCTATCGTTAATTAAAACTCATGGTGTTCACATTTGCCACTTGAAGAACAGATCTGAAACGCGATGATTTTTCTTTTATATAGTTATTGAGAAGCCACATCAGCCACTGTAATTTACGACAAGTTAGATAATTAATTAAAGATAATTGAGGGTCACTGTAGACCATTTTGATAGTTGTAGACCATTTTGATAGTTTTCTCTTTTGTGAAACTTAAATTAAACCGAGATTATAGATGTGATATGGCACAGGTCATCCTTCGATCGACTGTAGAACTTGGAAACCCATTCAGGGAATATTCGTTCACATTTTTGTTGAACGCAGTTGGTTTTTACCATCCTGTATTAAAACATCTCCTTTTATCAATAGTGCAATTTATAAACAATGTTTTGTGAGTAGAATAAAATTTCCAATGGTAAACTTAACTGCTTTTTCGACGTTATTTTACCAGCTAACTAAAAATAGGAAAGCCTTGAACCCCTTCCACTAAATTTAGTTAGTATTAAGATTCTTTTACAGGGAGTGCAGTGGAGCTGACGCTGAAATCATTAAGTATTTGGTTGTTTCATCGCTAGTCTCACTGAACTCTTCTGAACACTACGTGCCATGTGTGGTCTGGCGTCTCCTTACCCGCAACGGGTCCCAGGTTCAAACTAGTCAATTCCCTAAAAAACATGCTCAGAGCGTCGTTGCGCGAAAGTGGTAGGGAGACACGATATAGTACAAACAGACACCACCATGAATGTTTAGAGAGGGTTTTGAACTACGGTACAATTATGGGAGATTCATCTCCTAGCCGCCATCTGGTGCCGATCGGTGCATGCAACTGATTTTTTGGAGAAATGTAACTTTCCTAATAGCGGTAGCATGATCCATATTCTGAGCAGGTCGCTACTTACTTTTCTAAACGGCGTTTGTTGCTTAATTGGCTACAGTTTATGGCCTCCATTTGTCTCGATAACTTTGGATTCCCTAACTGGCCAGCTTAGAGTGTTCCATATAATTCTCTCCTAAGTTTGAGTGTAGTTTTGTTATTTAATTTGATCTTTTGGATAACTTTGCTCTGTGTTAATTTTATGTGAATTCCGTCAATGATTAAAAGCCGGCCGGAATGGCCGAGCGGTTCTAGGCGCTACAGTCTGGAACCGCGCGACCGCTACGGTCGCAGGTTCGAATCCTGCCTCGGGTATGGACGTGTGTGATGTCCTTAGGTTAGTTAGGTTTAATTAGTTCTAAGTTCTAGGAGACTGATGACCTCATAAGTTAAGTCCCATAGTGCTCAGAGCCATTTGAACCATTTTTGAATGATTACAAACAAATAAATACCAGGTTACTCTCAGTTTTGACTTGCATTTCAAGATGCCGTACTGTCCACTACTTTTCCGTGGTTAGCTGACCCACAAATAGTAAACTGTTGATCTCACTGTGACGGTGTTTACTCTGTTTAAAGGGACCAAGCTCAACGATACCAGTCACTTAAAAAATTCAGAGAAAGCAGTGAACATTGCACTCGCTCGTCTTGTATAATTATGCATGTAGTTATTGATCAGAGGGAGTGGTTTAGATTTTCCGTTGGTCTATATCTTGGCTTTGTGTTCTTTAATGATGCAATGGTTCACAAACTTTAAGACAGGAATCGCAACTTTCAACATTCTGGTGAAAAATACCTGTCACATTTAATTATAATCCTATTTGTAATTTTTACTGTTTTACGTTTTTAGAGCTGTACATACAGAATCTGATCTATAGTGTTAAGACATCGGATCACCGCTATATAATGCGGAATTGACCACTAGATGTTGGGTTGGGTTGTTTGAGGAAGGACACCAGACTCATCGGATTAGGGAAGGTTGGGGAAGGAAGTCAGCCGTGCCCTTTCAAAGGAACCATCCCAGCATTTACCTGAAGCGGTTTAGGAAAATTTCGGAAAAACCTAAATCAGGATGGCCGGACGCGGGATTGAACCTTCGTCCTCCCGAATGCGAGTCCATTGTCTAACCACTGCGACACCTCGCTCGGTAGTTATACAAGGACCTGCGCTTTAACATAAATTTGAAAATATATTAAATGTAAAACTTTTTGGTGAATAAAATCACGATTTGGTAAACCTGATCACGAGAGTTGGAACTACAGTATAAAAGGACACGAGGAGTGTTGTTTTGTCAATGGAGAAGCAGTAACAGCAAGAATGGCTCGGCCGTGAGGGCTCGGTCATTGGATTTCAACTGAGTATCAAATCCATCAGGGACATTTCAACTCGCCTGTTGCTGTCCAATTCGGCTATTGATGTTGTGATCGTGAAATGGAAACGCAAAGGGACAACAATAGCTAAACCAAGATCAGCACATCTCATGTACTGACCGAAAAGGAATATCGTGCATTACGGATGTTGGTTGTAAAACATTGCCAGAAATCAGCGGAAGGAATCATCCTTGAGTTCCAAAGTGCTACGACCAGTCCAAATAGCACAGTCACTACACGCAGGGAATTAAAAAGGTTGAGGTAAGTGGTCGAGCAGTTCGTCATAAGCCACACATTTCTGTAGCCGATACTAAGCGACGTTTGAGGTGACATAAAGAGCGGCGACACTAGACATTGGATAACTGGAAACGATTTGGAGTGATGAATCACGCAATACCCAGTAGCAGTCCTATAGAAGGGTTAGGGTTACCAGCCACCAAGTGTAGTTCCAGCAGTGAAGTATGGGGGGGGGGGGGGGGGGCGGGTTTGGGGCGATGTTGATGTAAATGGTTATTTTTCGTGGTTAGGGTGTGATTCCCCTATTGCTCTTAAGAAAACGCTAAATGCCGTAAGATGGGGACATTATGTGCTGAATACTGTAGTGGAACAGTTTATACCAACATGATAATGTACCTTGGTATAAAGCAGCATCCATGAGGCAATGGTTTGTACGTAGTAACATTGCTGAAATGGAAAGTCCTGCCCAGAGACCCGACCTGAACCCACTGGAGAACAATAGGGCTGAAATGAAGATCGGCTTCGTTCCAGTCCCCAGGGTCCTACATTAGTACCTTCTCTTGTTTCGGCTCTGGAGGAATAATGGACTGCATTCTTCCACAGACTTCGGACAGCTCATTGAAAATCTCCACAGAGTTTAAGCCGTCATATTAATGTCCACTAATAGATGTCCTGATACTTTTGATGATACATCTACATCTACATTTATACTCCGCAAGCCACCCAACGGTGTGTGTGTATGTTTGTGTTATCTTGTCTGATGTAGCGGCCAGTGTTGTTCCATGGCTAGGTAAGTGGGATTCACCTGCGTTAGTAGTAAGCAATTCTAATGTATCTCCGAGCCCACTCGCTGCTCCGGCTGTGTATGATAAATTACTGCTAGAGTACTTGTGCTGAGACAATTTCTGTCCCTGTGTTTGACCAGTCGCCGTGTAGAACGCTATTGAGTTAGGTCAGCCAAAAAATTGTTGTTAATGTACACTGGAATGGATACTCGAGAAACATGTTTATCGGTAAACGCCGTTTGCTCTGCCAAGGTTCTTTGTCACTAGGGCATTAAAACGACCTTGGATAACTAGCAGGTACCGGTATGTCAAACGACTGCTCCCAGCATCTATCCACAGTTTCATTGCACACGTGGTGAGGTGACATCTCTCAACGCTTCGGACGAGTGTCCTCCTAGACGCACCTCACTTCAGTTGTGTGGCCTTTTGGGTAGTCCATAGACAAGTTCAGAGGTGTTAAGCGATCTGCTCACGAGTTTCGTCTTGGTCCACTAGGGCTTTCGGATACTAGTGGGTGGAACAGTGTGTGAAGCTTGAGACCTGAAATGACTATCCCAATCTAAAAATAAGTCTGGGAGAAACGTAACCGGATACCCGAATAAGTTACCCCAACGCTGTGACTGATTCCAAATAAATGCCTCCCTAGAAATTTTGAGTAGCATTGTAAAAGTTGCCAAAAGTTCATTGTGATGAACTGAAGGCGAAAAAAATCATTAGGTTTGTATTTTTATTTTTGGTTCCTTACAGAATTTGCAAGTCCATCTTGCATTATAGCACTACACAACAACTATGGGGCTTCATATTATATATCTGCTATTACTAGGATTTTGTTTCCCTAGTAGAGTCTGTCCCTCTGCATGCATATGTTCAGGAGGAGTATTGTGACATTATGCTTCTGTTTGCGTTTGAGTTGTCTTATGGACAGAGAAGGCAGAAACTGCTCAGGACTTGGTGTGAATCCTGGTTGTGACACAGTCTAACTGTAGCTCGCACAGTTGCGATACACCTGCACGTTCTTGTTATACACTGCGACAGCAGGACGCCTAGCGGACAGTAAAATACACTGTTCAACATGATATACGATGACGCACTACGAAGAAGTTATGTACATTGGTCACGGAGTAATATTTATACAGGTAATGACGGAAAATGCAAAATTGTAAGCTATGGCGACCGATGGATGAATGTGTGACACTGCAGCGCAGTTTCACCATGCAGCTGGTAACGATAGTAAACAGAGGATATATGTAGATACCATGGTGTAACGTCTTTGCGAATTACATCCCATGTACTCAGTTCGGCAGTAACCCTGCCTCGTAAAAAGGCGCGTGAACAATATAAACAGATGTCAGCTTTTGAGAGAGGACGTGTAGTAGGGGTCAAATAACTCTGTTGGAGTAATTGGCGAAACGCACGACACTGGTAAAGAAACGAGGCCACTATTCGACCATGTTGGCAGGAGTGGGTGATCCACTGCCGAACACAGCATCAAGAAGGAAGCGGTCGACATTGAGAGACGACAGAACGTGAGGACCGAGCAAACGTCAGAGAGGCGCCGGATTGATCGCTATCATCACTCTGAGGCGCAACTGGTGGTTCAGTGACCACAAAGACAGTTAATAGGAGGCTCACAGAGCGGGGGCTGAGCTCACGGGGCACCTTGTCGTACAGCAAGCCCCTTTGCAGTGATGTCGGGCGCATTCGACCTGGAATCTCACTGACTGGTATAGGACAGTCTCCACCAATGAGCCCCACTTCGAACTGATGCAGAATGACCAGGGAAGACGTGTCTGGGGACACCGCAGACGGCGGTAGGCTACCAACCTGATTGTCGCCCACCATATGGCGCGACGATCAGGAGTGATGGTCTGAGGTGCTATTCAATTTCATAGCAGGACCTTTTGGTTCTGACCCGATGTACCCTCACAGCGCAGCACAACGTCGATGACATTCTTCTATGCACCATTCTGAGCTTACATTTCAGCAAGATAATGCCAGCCCGTACACTGCGAGAGTTTCTACTGCTTGTCTTCGTGCCTGCCAAATCCTACCTTGACCAGCAAGGTGGCTGGATCCATCCCCGATTGAGAACGTTTGTACCATTATGGGCAGGACTCTCCCACTAACTTGTTCATTTGACTTTCTAACGAGCCCATTGAACAGACTTTAGCACTATGTCCCTCAGAAGAACATCTAATAACTCTATAAAATAGTGACAAGCCAAATAACTGCTTGCATAAAGACCAGGGGTGGATCATCCCGTTATTTAGTTGCTCTATTCGTGGAGCTCTTTCTCTTGAATTTTTCTGAAATGTAATCATTTGTTGTACATGTACACTACTACCGATTTCCGTCCCTCTCGGATAATTCCTTCGTGGTGCATTGGTTTTATTTAGAGTGTATTTATTTGTAACATCACATGCATACAAGAGAGTGTGCGTAAACAATAAATTGCACAAAAAAAAAGATTGCCATTCTTTAGGTTTCCTACGGACTGTGAGAGATAACAAAACGGACATAATAGTATTAATTAGTTACGACTTTCTTGTAACTGAAAAATAACGTTTTTTTTAGAAGAAGAAGAAGAAGAAGAAGAAGAAGAAATGTCTAGCAGCAGAGATTAACTATTGCAGAAAGACGTCGTAGATTTAGCCAGTAAAGTAATATTTTGTTCATTACATTACGAACTGAACCAATATCTGTTAGCGTGTATAAAACCGTGAACTGGTGCGGAACGCAGTATTTACACAGTTAAATGTGCCACCTAAGGCACAACGGCACAACGGCTCAGGAGAAACGTACCACACAGGCGTCATAATAAAACGTCGAAAGTAATAGAACTGTTCCCCAATTCAGAAGAAATCAGTACCGCAATTGTTGCCTCACTCGACCAAAAACGTCAGAAGTTTTCAAAAGAGTCGTCTTTTGAAGAAGAAACAATTGTACTGAAATAAACATACATCGGAAAGGCAAATGAAGTGCAATAACGTGCAAATCGCTGGACTCCGTGCAAAACCGTTACGTGGAAAAGGAAGCAGAACTCTAAAATAAGCAAAGCTAGAAGTTCTGGCTCTGATGGGTAAGCGTGACCGATCTACCTCCGTGTGACCCTGTGCCAATGGCGTCATTGGTTGCAGTGTCGAGGGCCGTAAGGTCAATACACCGTTGGCGTATTTCTTGACCTTTGAGCCGATAATTCTCACGCAAGAAGCTCCTAAGTTAGCATCACGAGGCTCAGTGCACTCCGTTTCATTTCTCCC
Source organism: Schistocerca gregaria (assembly GCF_023897955.1). Lineage (NCBI taxonomy): Eukaryota > Metazoa > Arthropoda > Insecta > Orthoptera > Acrididae > Schistocerca > Schistocerca gregaria. The sequence continues at coordinate 459,671,177 of NC_064923.1, forward strand.
ACGAAGGAAAAATTCATGGTATTACTGGGAATCGAAGCCGGATCCTCCGCACAGCAGCAAGACGCGCTGACTATTGAGCTACGGAGGCGGAAACGTACAAGGAAAGCGCCTATTATAGTAAGAACAGGCCTCAGCAGAACTATACGCTTCTTATGCATGAAATATTGTGTCTGAATTTGCTTGCGTCCAGGACGGCCAGATGCAGTTATATATAGTTCCGACAATATATCTTCATGGTGAGGTTATAGAGTATGTCATTTAACTGATTAGATTTGGCCCTATTTAAATTTATTTTAAGATCATTCAGGCCTTCTGATATTTTACTAACTCTCAGACCGAGCGAGGTGGCGCAGTGGTTAGCACACTGGACTCGATTCGGGAGGACGACGGTTCAATCCCGCGCCCGACCATCCTGATTTAGGTTTTCGGTGATTTCCCTAAATCACTACAGGCAAATTCCTTTGAAAGGGCACGGCCCTTTCCCTCTCCGTCCTTCCCTCATCCAATGAGACCGATGGCCTTGCTATTTGGTCTCTACCCCCAAACAACCCAACCACAACCCAACTAACTCTCGGCGTGATAAATTGTATAAGTAGTTCATACAGAAAGTAGAAAAACGACAGAAAACAAACATTGATATTGGGGCACATATGACTGGCTTTCTTGCCACTAGAATCGCTAGTGTCTTTCCAATTGTCAGACGATAACAATTTTCACATTGGTGAGTGTCGCTACTGTATGTGTTAGACTGAGATTGTGAAATGTAAAGAGTTAGACATTTTTCGCGTTATTTGACGTCCACTCTTGGCAACGTTCCGCGTGAGAGTTACAGGACTTATAGAATTTGACACGAGCTACTGTGCGTGGAAGTCGCTGCTGTGTGGAAGTCGTGTATAAGCTTTGAATTATTTTTGGATCCTTACTCGAAGACTTTTAATTAGCTGCATGTCACCTAAAATCAGTTTAGCAGAACTCCTGAATTTCCATTACTTTAATTACTTCTGGTAACTGAAGATAATTTTCAGGAACATACTGCGACGACTTGTGGTTTTCTTTGAGAGTCAGCGATCCACAGGTACTGTTATCATAGCGGCCATATGTTGTTCATGGTGATAAAATCATTCGGAGCACCAAGAAGAATGTAACCTGGTTTTAGATTTCGTACACTTGCTAACCAGACAAAGTAGTATTTATAGAAAGAAGTTCCGTGAAACAGTTGAAATATCGAAGAATGAGCATGGTCATAATAGAGGTAACTGCTACGGTCATCCGTCTTCTTGGCTACTCGCTAAGCGCAATCTTGGATGTTAACATCCAGCCACGGCGAGCGAGGAACATAAACAGATACTAGAAAACTACCTTGACGCAACAAGAACAATAAGATTTTGTGTTTCCTCTCTCTGCCAGTATCTGCTTTCAGTATTTACCCAATGACGAGAATCCACCAATAGTAGCCGGAAGTAACTCCCACTTCTCAGAAAAAGAGCCGGGAAATAGCCTTTTATAAGTGAACTCGACACAGTCTTTGTATATTGTTCAGCCATCCACGGACACCAGTCGAATCATGAAGTAAATTTCAGCAGAGGGATCGATACGTCGAGTAATGAAGATTTTATCCCCATACAGCACTTCACCGACCTCATGACCAATTATCAGACGATTGACTGATTACGGAGTGTGTTATTTAAAGGTCGGTATGATTTGGAATGATCTTCGAAAGTGTTACGATCATAATTTATTCCTTTCATATGTTTCAAAGAATACAATACATTATAGCTTACTGAGTAATTAGAAGGTATTGTTTGTTCCCAAATGCCTGCCACAGCATACACAGAATTTCAAAATATATTGCAGAGATTAATCTTTTGTTATAACTATCATTCATTCTTCAAAAGCGAACGACCTTGAGATCACTGACACCAATAGAGAAGCTTACGCTCAGGTACATTCATCACAAATCGTGGTGAAAGCTATTTGCAGAAGCATCCAAAATTTAGGTCTCATGTTACAATAGCGCATGGTATCCCGCAGACGTGAATTCTGCGAGAGTTGACTAAAGCCATAAAAGGCAAGGGCCGTGTGGAAAACAGGTTGTGGCTCTTAGCTAAGTTCTTTAAGTTTCAGAATAGCTATTCATAGCTTCTGGAGTCTATCTTAGTTTTCAGGAAAATCTCATTTGCAGTAGGTTACTAACAAAAGTTATCTGTAGCCATTATTTCCTTTCTTCATTTGTGTGGCCAAATTATCCGTAGTTGCTTTACAATTCCTGAGGATTTCGTTCGTTGTTGCAACAACAAGAAAATGCGTGTTTTTTTTCTTTTTTCACCAGATGAGTTTCGCACCATCATCAGTCGTGGCGATTTCTGCTTGATTTTTCGCCTGCATCTGGAAATGCCGCCAGCTAGCACATATTTGGTGTCTTTCTTCATTAGACACTAATATTTGTTGTCTAATATTTCTTTGCTCTGGATAACTAGACAATTCTTACTTTTTACACAACTCGCTTTTTCTCACACTCTCATGCGCTAAGTCACAACGTGGACGAAAACGCATTTTGAGTATCGTGACGGACCTTCATTGAAGAGGATTGTGATAAAAAAAAAGAGGAGTCTGCAGGACTGAATTTCGCACTCGTGAACCCTGTCAGCACCAGAGCAACACGAGGAGAGCTCTGTAAGCAGGGAATGGCAGGGCGAACTGGAATTACAAAACTACTCATCAAGGATGCAAATGCCTGTAACAGGAAAATGTGCTACCGAAGTCATGAAACCTGGACAGTGGGGCAATGGAAGGAAGTCATTTGGCCTAATGACTCTTGTTTTTCTCTGTTTACGACGTCCGACCTAGTTTATGTCCCATGAGTGGAACATGGCGGGAGTTCGTTGATGATTTAGGCAGCCATATCGTATTGTTCCAAAGCCCTGACGGGTGCTCTGCAAGGCCGCATTACTGAGTCCATGGTCCCCCAGTGATGATGCTCTTTTGCAAGACGACAGGGCCTTTGTAAATACAGCTCACATCGTCAAGGGCACTAGGGTGGATTTTATCTTGTCCCCCAGGGTACCAGCCACCAGATCGCAACATTATTGAGCTTTTGTGGTGTACGATGGAGGGAAGGGCACGTGATCACTGTCCACCTCCATCGTCGTTGTCTGAACGTGCCATTATTTTTCAGGGAGAATGGTATAACATTCCTTTCAAAACCATAAAGGACTTGTATTTATGCATTTAGAGACGACCAGAAGCTGTTCTGAAAGCCAATGGTTTTCCAGCACCATATTACACACAGTAATGTGCTGTATTTTTGGCGTTTTTTTTCCCATCCATTATACAGTCCATAAACATTTTGAGAGCCCTGACACCATGCTTCTGGGTGGTAAATGGTGCACCATTGCTCAGGATGGTAACCAAGAGCCGCGCCTCTGCAGACATAAAGCTACGTTGCAACTTGCCAAGAAGTACTGCCAAGTTAGTCAGTAACATCAGTTACCGGTACTTGTTTCTAGCCCAGAGCATGACGCATTGTATTCTGCCCCTCCCCTCCCCTAAAAGGTCCTTGGTGAGATAATGGATTACTGAAAAGGTTCTATAAACGTAGGATTATGAAACTTTGATCTCTATAACCTCAAGTAATTCTAAGACTGAAAGTAATAAATAGCTGTGTTAGCCCGTAAATAACGTCAAATATATTTTCTGGGTTAGAACATTGACGCTTTATCTTCTTCTTCCCTACAAAATAGTGCTTGGTGTGGTGAAGCATTACTATTTTCTTAGTTACGGTTGCACATTACGGAAATATGCAGTTTTAAATGCATTAAACATCTCTCCAGTCTCGGGTAATTTTAGTATAACATGCAGGTTACGGTACACTAGATGCCCGAAACCTGACTGTGATTCGTTTTCTGTCCCCCCTTGTTGCAAGGTGCAGTGGAACCTCGAATTATAGATCACAATGTTATTTCCATCCCCCCCCCCCCCCCTCTCTCTCTCTCTCTCTCTCTCTCTCTCTCTCTCTCTCTCTCTCTCTCTCTCTCTCACACACACACACACACACACACACACACACACACACATATATATATATATATATATATATATATATATATGTGTGTGTGTGAGGGGGGGAGGGATGGAAATAACATTGTGATCCATAATTCGAGGGTCCACTGCACCTTGCAACAAGCGGGGACAGAAAACGAATCACAGTCAGGTTTCGTGCATCTAGTGTACCGTAACCTGCATGTTATACCAGTAGTGTCAAAGTGAGTCACACATGTTATGTACTGTTATACACTCCTGGAAATGGAAAAAAGAACACATTGGCACCGGTGTGTCAGACCCACCATACTTGCTCCGGACACTGCGAGAGTGCTGTACAAGCAATGATCACACGCACGGCACAGCAGACACACCAGGAACCGCGGTGTTGGCCGTCGAATGGCGCTAGCTGCGCAGCATTTGTGCACCGCCGCCGTCACTGTCAGCCAGTTTGCCGTGGCATACGGAGCTCCATCGCAGTCTTTAACACTGGTAGCATGCCGCGACAGCGTGGACGTGAACTGTATGTGCAGTTGACGGACTTTGAGCGAGGGCGTATAGTGGGCATGCGGGAGGCCGGGTGGACGTACCGCCGAATTGCTCAACACGTGGGGCGTCAGGTCTCCACAGTACATCGATGTTGTCGCCAGTGGTCAGCGGAAGGTGCACGTGCCCGTCGACCTGGGACCGGACCGCAGCGACGCACGGATGCACGCCAAGACCATAGGATCCTACGCAGTGCCGTAAGGGGACCGAACCGCCACTTCCCAGCAAATTAGGGACACTGTTGCTCCTGGGGTATCGGCGAGGACCATTCGCAACCGTCTCCATGAAGCTGGGCTACGGTCCCGCACACCGTTAGGCCGTCTTCCGCTGACGCCCCAACATCGTGGAGCCCGCCTCCAGTGGTGTCGCGACAGGCGTGAATGGAGGGACGAATGGAGACGTGTCGTCTTCAGCGATGAGAGTCGCTTTTGCCTTGGTGCCAGTGATGGTCGTATGCGTGTTTGGCGCCGTGCAGGTGAGCGCCACAATCAGGACTGCATACGACCGAGGCACACAGGGCCAACACCCGGCATCATGGTGTGGGGAGCGATCTCCTACACTGGCCGTACACGTCTGGTGATCGTCGAGGGGACACTGAATAGTGCACGGTACATCCAAACCGTCATCGAACCCATCGTTCTACCATTCCTAGACCGGCAAGGGAACTTGCTGTTCCAACAGGACAATGCACGTCCGCATGTATCCCGTGCCACCCAACTTGCTCTAGAAGGTGTAAGTCAATTACCCTGGCCAGCAAGATCTCCGGATCTGTCCCCCATTGAGCATGTTTGGGACTGGATGAAGCGTCGTCTCACGCTGTCTGCACGTCCAGCACGAACGCTGGTCCAACTGAGGCGCCAGGTGGAAATGGCACGGCAAGCCATTCCACAGGACTACATCCAGCATCTCTACGATCGTCTCCATGGGAGAACAGCAGCCTGCATTGCTGCGAAAGGTGGATATACACTGTACTAGTGCCGACATTGTGCATGCTCTGTTGCCTGTGTCTATGTGCCTGTGGTTCTGTCAGTGTGATCATTTGATGTATCTGACCCCAGGAATGTGTCAATAAAGTTTCCCCTTCCTGGGACAATGAATTCACGGTGTTCTTATTTCAATTTCCAGGAGTGTAGAAGAATAATAAAGACAATTTAGATGTGGAAATTGTTGCGTCGGCTTCTGTGGGAGGCAGCACGGACACCAACAAGGAAGGAGAAAAGTTGCGATGGCCGGTGGTAGGAATCCAATATGATCTGAACGTAACACTTGAAAATTAACTAAACCCTTTCCTTCCAAAAAGAACTTAACCTGCCTCCTGTACTATTCCATTAGACACTATTACTCCTCGCAGAACGGAGGCTAAGTATTGGCTTCCTATTACTCACTACTGATGCTCTCGAAGACTGCGACCGAACTGGGACGACCAGCGACGGGCGGCTGGTCAAGTCAGCGTTCACAGGCGATGCTGAACTCTGTCTTCCTGGAGGTGTGGCGCTGCCCGCTCTTTCCATTGGCGAAGGGCCAGCGCCTTTTTGATGCCGTTTCGCGGCCCTGCGCTGGTCGGTGTGTAGTCGATGCCTTAGGACTGTACAGAAATAACATTCTGGCACACGATTTGAACGTCAATTTCGCCTTGCGCGAAGTGGGTACGAAGATCGAACAACACTCGGGTTGGGTTTTGCAGCCAAGAGAGCACAGAGAACAAGACAACTGGCTATTGGGTACATACTGATGGGCTCTTGCCTTTTTTATAGTGGTAACAAACTGGAATGTGATAGGGAGAAGGAAATATTTGTGTGTGTGTTTTGGCTTAGGAACTCTCTGACATGTTTCCAAGAAAGAGGCTTGGCTTAATTTAATTGGGAGAGCGAAACAGTCGCATGTGTGTGTGTGTGTGTGTGTGTGTGTGTGTGTGTGTGTGTGTCTGCATGCCTGCGCCATCTGCATTCCCTCCACCGCTGTCTCTCTTGCCACCACCTGTCCCTGATTATAGGCAACCTGTGTTTCTGACTTCATGAGGATGGTACGAAGGACAGTATAGTTCTTACTTGTACGTTTATAAACCGTGGACCAGCAGCTTCACGGATAAACTACGTTCAATAAGCGTAAGTAAATGAAAAAAACGACGTTTAATTGCACAATCGATGCTCAGTCATTTTGATAAGTGTCAACTGCCTAGTATCTAGCAGTGACTAATACACAATATAAGGCACACAGGTCTAGCTTGGTTCTTTTCTTAATTATATTTTCCTTATTTATTTTATTTATTGATTTATTTAACCTTGAAAGATTACCGGCGTCGGCCCTGTCTTACATCTCACCAGGGATTCTCCACATTTTGCATTACATTCATTACAATAAGCGTCGATAAGTTACATGAAATATACAGCATTATAAAATAGTAATTCGCGTAGTGCAGATACAGAAAGAAATAAACACAGATTACATTGGTTCATGAGTGCAACAGAGCAAAGCTACACGAAGGTACTTTTAAACAATGATGCTAGCAGCCCTAGACATCAGAGAAGAGATGGAAGAGGGAGACAGAGGAGACGTAATAAAGCACGATTAATGAAGCAAAGGAAAATGTAAGTGATGTGACTGACGAAAAAATGACAGGAGCAACAAGCGTAAGTGGAAGAAGATGCGAACATTTCCTTTACTATTTGAGAGAAGAAAAACAGCTAATATGTTTCGAAACTTTCTAAGAGTGTGAAGGCAAGAGGAAATCTTGCCATATCGACAGGAAGTGTAAAGGCACGAAAAACCGCCGTTTCAATACTCTCCTCGACCAAAAATTGAGCGCTGCTCGTTGGCCTGGGTCCCTTAGACAGTTAGATTAACGGGCATCATTTATTAGAGATCGCCTCCAGACCCCCAGGAGGCAGCTACGCGTGTACGTGTCCCTGTAGCGTTTCCTGCCTGTCCAAGAGCTTTGTGGCTAACAGCGCCCGCACAGTCCCTACCAGTAGCACGTCCTGACAGTACCACGTCCGACAGCCAATGACACTATAATAATCACCGCCAACACTCAAGAATCTGCTGCCGAAAGAGAGAACAGAGTATAGGTACTGCTTCATCCAGCGACCACATTCCTGACTAGCACAGACCGCGAATGGGATAGACTCCACATGACGTCTTTATATAAAAACCAACATCACGATCAGTTGACATGTGGCTATCGGTAACAGGATGCTTAAGAGGTGAACATTAATTTTTCTTTATTACAGCATAGTATCTTTAGATCGCCTCTGTAGCCGAATGATTAGTTTTGTCTGTCTCATCGATAGAATGTGAAAGATGTGACGAGAACCCTCACAGAACCACAGATGAAAAAACGACGAAGGAACAAGTCGAAAGACGGAAGGGGGAAAAAAAGGAAAAAATCTTTAGCGTCGCTGCCTTCAGTGCGGAAGGGTGAAGTCAGGATCATTATAGGGCCAAATGGTGCTAGCCCCGCAACACGAGGCAGCTGAAGGAACGGGAAAAGACAGTGTGCGTGAATCAGCGAGCAGCTGCGGTGCAATGTGGCGGAGTTCTTCGTTACAGCGAGGCCAAGAGACAACATCTGCATGACTTCACATGGTTCAGAATCGTCTGAAAACTGTAAAAAGGACTAAGTGTGACGAGTGTAGCCCAGGGCTTCGATATTGTTCCTAGCATTGTTTAAGGTGCAAGGCGAGCGTTCCTAACGACAGGAATTGCTGCCCAAAGGAGAGGAGGTGCTCGACCATGGTCAACAGCAGCAGCAGATGACTGCTACATTGTGCAACAGGCGATAAGGGATACACATCAAAACAACGGATGTAACTGCAATAATATTCCAGGAGTGCAAAACAAGCAGTTTCACTTTCCAGAGTGGCATAGCAACTCCATGAGGGTGGTCTCTTTGCCCGACGGCCAGCGTATTGTGTTCTGTTGACACCCGTACACTGGCGGGACCGTTTGTGGTGGTGCCAAGAGCGTAGGGACTCGACCAATGAGGAGAGGGGTCGCGTGCAGTCTGAGTAGTGTATCTGGTCGACTGCACCCCTAAAAAGACGAACTTTGCCCTGTGTGTGTACCGTTTTTAAAGATTTGGAAGTCAGTGCGGCCAAGCAACATTATGTCTTCCCACAACACGACACCTGGGCACCAAAACGACCATGTTCGCCAAGGTTTCTGGGTACGTTACGTGTTCCTGCCTCTCACCATATGATGTTACTACCAGATTCACTACTCAGACTGCACTCGTTGGTCGAGTCCCTAGGCTTTTGGCACCACCACAAACGGTGTCGCCAGCGTGCGGATGAAAACGGAATACAAAATGTTGGCCGTCGGGAAAAGAGACCACACTCATGGAGCTGCCATGCCACTGTGGAGCGTGAAATTGCGTGTGTTGCAGTCTTGGAATATTATTGCAGTTGCATCCGCTGTTTTCATGTGCGTCCCTTATCACCTGTTGCACAATGTAGCAGCCATTTGCTGCTGTTGTTGACAACGAACGACCAGCTCCTCTCCTTTGGATGACAATGGGTGACCGCACCGAACAGCGCAGGTGAAGGAGCTCTTGGAACAAGAGGATATTCGGCGAATGAACAGGCCTGCCTGTTCCACCATCTTACATCCCATTGAGCACATGCGGGATGCGTTCAGGAGACAAGCCCTACCGGCTAGCCGCGTGGTCTAACGCGCTGCTTCCCGAGAAAGAAGGCGTGCCGGTCCCCGCACGAAGCTATCCGGCGGATTAGTGTCGAGGTTCGGTGTGCCAGCCAGCCTGTGGATAGATTTTAAGGCGGTTTTCCATCTACCTCGGCGAATTCTGGCTGGTTGCCTTTGTTCCATCTCAGTTACATTGTGTCGGCGATTGCTCCGCAAACACTGTTTCCGCGTACGCGTACACTATCATTATTCTACTACGCAAACATTTGGGGTTACGCTCATCTGGTGTGAGACGTTCCTGAGGCGGAGGGTTCACTGGGGGTCGAACCTCACAATAACCCTGGTTTCAGTGTGGGGCAGTGGTGGGGTGGGTGGTCTGCTGTGGCCTGTTGTGGGGTTGTGAACCACTGAGGACTTCGGCGGGACGAAGCCTCTCCGCCGTTTCTAGGTCCCCAGTTTAATACAATACAATACTGCAACACGTCCGCATGCACCAACGGCCATCCAGCAGCTGTCAACCTCGCTGGTTCAAATGGCTCTGAGCACTATGGGACTTCTGAGGTCATCAGTCTCCTAGAACTTAGAACTGCTTAAACCTAACTAACCGAAGGACATCACACACATCCATGCCTGAGGCAGGATTTGAACCTGTGACCGTAGTAGTCGTGCGGTTCCAGGCTGAAACGCCTATAACTGCTCGGTCACCGCGGCCGGCCAACCTCGCTGGTGGGGGAATGGAACACTCTACAGTAAAAACTCCTTAAAAACTTCGTGAGCAGCATGGCAGCGTGTTACAGACCATCCACTGCCACCCTTGGCGATCACACACAGTACTAAAAATCACGCTCTGCCTTTCGTTATATCCAGGGGACAATCATAAATCGCGGTGACTTCAGTATGAATCTTGTCTTTCAATAAAAATGCCTTTTCTGATCGTCTCATTGTGTATTTCTTCCAGTTACCTTCTATATTATACTGTAGGATTTCTTTCTATGTATGGTCCAAGTTCCATCGAGCTAAGTTACTTTGCAGTGAGACACGATGCAAAAGTTACTTTCCTCCTTAATTTTTGCTCAACAGCGTATATCCATCTCATAAATGTATTTGCGGAAATTTATTGAATATTATTAAACATTAAATATTTATTCTTTCTGGCTACGATAATAACTCAGTAACTTCTTTTAATTTAATGAACAATAATGAAAACACTTATCTCACTGATGAAATGTTCAATTTTCAGCACATTTAGCACTTAAAGACAAAAACAGAGATCCATCATTTCAAAGAAGTACGCAAAAAGTGGCAACTGCAACGGGCAGCAGAATACAAGATATAGTTGTCCGTTCGTTTATCGATATGACTCTAAAGAAAACTGTTCTATGCAAATTTCAGTTTCTTGAACGTATAGCATCATCCCATCTAAAATTGTTTTTAGTTGAAGTTTGATTTGTATAATAGTCTATAAGAAGCTCCACGATTAGCGTTATTGAACAGGAGCTGCTATTGCTACCAGAGTTTTCAAAGGATAGACAGAGGACAACTACCATATCAGAATGTGCTATGTATAATCGAAGATATTAATTACGAAATTAAGTTAATTGGTATTGAGAATTAGTGCAGAAACTCGGGATTATGTGCTGGTCCTCCGGTGAAAAACTTGGTGAGTGAAGAAGTTTGTGAGGCGATAACTGGTAATATTAACTGATTCATTCACTGCACGAATTTTCGCATTAAGAACGTTTTCTTATTTTCTGCTTCTCGTCTTGATATTGTTTCATTATCTGAACAATGTGCTCTCGTGAATCATAATTTTTAATAAAAATTTCATTTCACGGATTAATGTCGATGTCATTTGGGATAACAGTTAAAAAAAGGTTCCAGGTATATTTTTGGGTTATCGTCTAAAAACTGTTTCCTACTAGACTGATACATTGCTATGAAGATTTATATGGTTGGTCAACGAGATTATGCACACTGTAGCAAAAAAGGAGAATTCAGCGAAGAGAAGATATTTTTGGCGCTTGCAAAATGTGTATACAAAAACGAAATTAAATTCGATTTTTCGAACTTCATTTGTTACTCTTTTAGCTGTTCAAATATTAAAATGATATTCATTACATTAATATTAGGAATTTCGATGAAATTACGTTCACTGTGATGCTAGAAATGTTACACTAATTCAATAAGTCATTCAGTTGTTAAAATCAACACTTGAATTCATCTGTAAATGGGAGAACTATGGCTGTCGGCTCGAATTAACATAATGTGCAAAGTGAAGCGGATATATTTTACCCGTCACGTAAGTTTGGTGTTGGTCCACTCACAATTACGACATTTCTGTTCATGTTCGATGTGCACCGCTACAATAGCGCACCAAGCGGCCCGCAAATACGCTGTTGAATACGACATCCGATGAATGCGAAAAGTATAGTTTATATTGATTGCTATCATGTTTTTTACGAAAGGGAGCATATGTAAAACAATAAAAAAAGACACTACATTTGGCATCGTTTAGGATATCTATGGATCTTGAGAGGCATGAAATTTTGCATTATACAACAATTTAATAACGATTCTCTTGTAACATAAAGTAATGTGGTGATGATTAATTTTTCTTTACAGATGCACAAAAAATGGTAAGTAGCAGAATATATGATTTTTGTAGGGAGAATTCCTATGCTTTCACTATAACGTCAAGTTTTGCTGGTTCACTTTGAGCCAAACCAGTTTTTAAATGTGCGAAACTGTTATCGAATGCAGTGCCACCGTTATTTTATCTGCTAAATAAGCCACCACAACTGTCGCCGAGGAGGAAATTGTCGCACAACCGTGATAATAAAATATCAAAATTTAGAATTAAATTATTTTATTTATCATCAGCTTTTTATATATTACTGTGATAATAAAATGTCAAAATTTAGTATTAAATTATTTTATTTATCATCAGCTTTTTATATATTACTTTTCTGCTGCTTATGTGGACTTACGTTTTGGTTTGTACCTCATGACGATTATTGTTGTATAAGATTTTGTTTTATTATTTTATCGTGCTATTACCCCCACCTTGAAACAAACCTCAAGACATGCATGTCATTAGCTGATAATCTGCAGTTCTGGCATGATGTCTGCACTTGTTGTTCGCCCTCTTTATACCATTTTTATACAGGTACTATGAATATACTAAGATGGTATCTGTTCTTTCGGACATGTCCGAAAGAACAGATACCATTTTAATATATATATAGTTAAGGCTCACCAACCACTTGACCATCTTCTTCTTCTTTGCGAATGCACAAACAGTGGCCGAACTCTTACGGGAATCGGCAATGCGCTACGAGTAATGAGTATAATGGGCGGGGGCACTACGAATGTAGTGCGGGACAATACGTTGAGAATGTCCCTGAATACGTTGAGAATGTGCCTGAAACCATGTAAGGAAATAAAATTTCTTTTGTGCAACTGGTTGCTGACTATTTCGATAAATATGACTTCAGTTGCTGAAGATGGATAAAATACAAAATATGAAAGCAAGAGATCGTTTCCCGACGAAGAACAAACCAATTTCACAATTTTTGCTATGTCAGAGTTATAAGTAACGGTACAACGTAACGTATCCTGGTATGGGACGTCATGTATAACGGGGCCTTTCTTTATAAACTGTTTGTATTGTTTCTTTCTGTTGAAATTCTGGCATGGAAAGTCAAGTATAACGTTCCCGCTACTTGATATTTTTGAATTTTCAAATATTAATTTTTAAATGTTTAACTGCACAACGCAATCTGACTGCTATACTATGTCAGTGAAAGAATTTGCTAAATGGAAACCTTGGTCTGGACCAATGAAATTCTCGAGTTTGTAACTTCTAGAAGTGCTATAACGCATCTTCTCCTTTAATAAAGCATTTTGCTATAATATGGTATGACGTGCTCTGTATCGCCTTTAAGATGATGGTTGTCTCAAATTGAGGGTGGCGAACTTTTCTCGATGTTCATTTATAGACAAGTGGTTAAATGAAACAACAGATCTGCAGTTTTTTCTTCTGAGATTTTGCTAATTATTTCCAATTTGTTTTTGAAGTCAACTGTTATCTTACAACCTTTGCATTAACTGCACTACATTACTTCACTGCGTTCACCACTTCGTTAAAATAAAACGTGTTAGATAAATTTCTTATTCAGTCGTCACACTTTCTCAGTATTATATCTAAAATTGTTAATTATTTCAGCATATCTAAGACGTGACCAAATCTGTCTCCGTCGTCACTCTTCCGTCCAACGCTCTCGCTTCTCTGTTCAGTTCTGACCCTAATGACGCTGATCTGGTGTCAATTCTCCCACGGTAAAGTGTCCTGCAACCGAATTCTGTGCTTGCTTTTCACCGACTTTTCTGGTGAGTACAGTAATCTTCCAACCAGTCTGCTTTAATTACAGATACTTTTTCTTATCAAAGTTTTAGATGAAAATTAGATTGAGTTCAGGGTGGATTTATTTACCTACGCAACAGTTTTACTTATTTTTAATTAATAAAACTGTGAGGTGACATCAAAGGTTTCCGAAAATATTATTACCTTACAACAGAGTTTCAAAGAGACCTCATTGTGGGTCTCCTCTTGACCAGCGGGTCAAATTGTGCAGGTCTGCGAGGCACTCTGTGGGACACTGGCCCGATGTTGGACTGTAGAGGAATCTGTGGGCAGCGATACTGGTTGTCAAGCCTCTAGTCGAGTACGATGACCACTACAAGCAAAGGTCGCCGAACTGGGCACCAAGCTCGTCGTAATTGCTTCAAAATCTTGCCTCCCGTCCGAGAACAAATATTGGATTCCTTCCTACATTCTGTATCATCCTTCAGGGCTTCAGCGCTGGTTGGAGAGCAGCAGCAGCTGGACTAGTGTTTGCCGTCCCATTCGTGGGCTCCGTTAAAAAACACCACAATACGCTCGGCTCGGCCATTCCAGTCGGCTAAACATCTGTGTAGAAAGTGAAGTGCTAGCATTACTGCAGCAATAATCCTGGTTGTGAATGTAACAACAGTACGTGTCTGACACGTGGCAGTGGTGCAGTGAGGCATTATTAACTTTTTTGCATTCTTCAGCGTTTGTGGGCGAGAATTTGTCGAATCCGACCTGGATACCGAGAGACATCCCAGCCCAAAGCTAAGATTGTGCACGACATTTCAGTCAGCAAATGGTTCACAGTCTTGAGTCACCTACCGTGTTCGCTGTACTCCGGTTGTTCCCCAAAGTGAAACTGGCAATGAAAACGACGCCGTTATGACGCAATGAAGGACATTCAAGAAAATGAATTGCAGTACTAAGTGCAACTCCAAAACAGGACTACAGTGACTGTTTCAGAACTCTTTTAGAACGATTTCAACTGTGTTTACATTCAGGGTGTGACTATTTTGAATAAGTAGAGTAATTTTGTGAACATTATCCATTCATTTTATTTTTCATAGCCACAGTCGTAACGGAACTGGAACACATTGTATAGCCATCATGTACTCACACCATTCTTAGTCTGTTCGAATGTCTGTTTTTTGTTCTTGCATAAGAATGAAACTTTAATCAACATATCTCACAGACAGGGAAATACTGGAGTCCCTGTTTGCTAGCGCCAGGCAATGTGTTCCTGGTGTAATTTTCCTGTTCCCCCACTCTAAAATCTGTTCATAGCACCGACGACATCTTTAGAAAAATAAAAAGTTAAATACGTATAGTATACTATTCAGATGCATCTAACAAGCTTTAAAGTGTTCGAGATGTCATGTTGGTGACATCTGCGCTTTACTTCATGCGATCTATCTCCCGTGCGGACGTAAGTGCTGATAAACGTCTGTCTCCTCTGCGTTGGTTTTCCCGACCTGTGTAATGGTGTTTCCTCTCTTACAATCAGTTAAATCTAATCGCTTCACTATGATGAGACTGCTTATTAGAGCTTGACTGCTAATCTGACTAATTTTCCATTGTCCTGAGACCTTGATCAATTACGTACCTTTCACACAGTTTTTCGATACAATCATACTCAGTATTCTAGTTCTCCACAAGGACGAGGACGCTTGAAGGAACTCCTCTCCGGAAACTAGGAGGAAGGGGAAAACTGTAACACCGGTAGAGTTAAATGTTTTCTCTAAGCAAAGATAAATGCTAACTCGTTCGTGAAATACGAATGGAATGAGTGAGAGAGAGCACAAACACCTTAAGCTCGTGTGATTGGACGAGATTTTAGGATCCTCCTACAGGACGTTCACCAAAGTTCTCCAGTGTGAGAAATGTGCAGGGATCAAGATGTGAGATCAGTGGAAGCTTAATATCCTAGATCTACAGGCCTCGAGACTGAGCTTATTGTTACCCAGTTTGGTACATGATCTCTAGCAACAGCTGCTATTAGACGGGTAGCGAGGGAGGCACGTGAGATGGTATGTGTAAATTACAAATACAGTCACGTCACCTTTGGCGCTCTTTACAATAGTGACACTTTTCCTTTAGAGGTCGTATTCCGTCGGATCCGAAGCATTACAATGTTTCAGTTTTATTTGCTGCGAGCCGGCCAGAGTGCCCGTGCAGTTCTAGGCGCTACAGTCTGGAGACGCGAGACCGCTATGGTCGCAGGTTCGAATCCTGCGTCGGGCATGGATGTGTGTGTTGTCCTTAGGTTAGTTAAGTTTAAGTAGTTCTAAGTTCTAGGGGACTGATGACCTCAGCAGTGCTCAGAGCCATTTGAACCATTTCCTGCGAAAACAAGTACAGCAAATATTCTGTGCTAAAATTTTGTGTTCATCCACACATTTCTTGATTCCAGAAACTGTTGCAGCGTTAGATTAGATTGTAGGAATATTTGGTTCCATGAATATGTATTGAGGAGACGCTCATGGATGTAAAAGTTGTCAGATTTTTTACTTACATGACGTGATACTAATGAAAAACAAGTTAATAATAATAATTATTATTATTATAATTATACATACATACATACAGTACTAAGGGACTTAACTTCAGAGGGCATCAGTCCCCTAGAACTTAGAACTACTTGAACCTAACTAACCTAAGGACATCACAAACATCCATGCCCGAGGCAGGATTCGAACCTGCGACCGTAGCGGTCGCGCGGTTCCAGACTGTAGCGCCTAGAACCGCTCCGCCACTTTGGCCGGCCAACCACACAGGGGGTACGAAGGAGGATGCCCTCGCTTCGCTTGAGAATGGACGCATTGCGAAGATCCTTGCGGACAATAAGAAGCGCGCTTTAAACCGATTGCCCCTGCAAGCACTAGGACGGACCGTCAAGAATGCACACACAAAGGCATGTGAATTCTTCCGGCCTGGCAGCCTCCGTTTCACCTGTCTTAGCAAGCAAGAACGTGTCGACAAATTCGGCACCCCACAGGCACTGGGAGGAGCGTACACAGAGCGCGAAGAATTCTCACAGGGAGGGGTGTGAAAGAAGTCAGCTTGCTTAAAAAGACGCTTTCTGGACAGTAAGGATATCTCTTATAAATCACGGACGCCAGCAGATTCTGAGACGAAGGTCAAGCATGAGTCTCTCCACGTCTCACCCAGAGAGAGCGGCTACAAAGAAGTGTTGTGTGGCTGCTTTCACAACAACTTCGGAACGCAGTAAAACGTCGGAAGAATGTGTCACCAACACTGGAGAAATCGTAAGATAGACGTCAATTCTCGAGTCACACACCAGCCCACGCAAGATAGGTAATTTCCACCCTGCACAAAGGGGCATGGTCAGTCATTGGGGTGGGGGGTGGGGTGGGGGGGGGGGGTGGGCGACAAATTGGGTCCACCAACGGCAATATTTAAGAGGAGGAAAATGTTCGAGGAGTCGCTGAGTGGAGAGAGTCGGTAAGACAGCGCGATAGCAAGCGGTCATGGGGGCTCTTCCATCCATCGTCAACATCCGCCTTCCAACACCTCGATATCGCAGCCTTGGTGACACAACGCACAACGGGCAAAAATCGCGGAGACCGTATCAGGGCCTCGCCGCAAAGCCGTGGGTGCCCAGGAGAGCAGCCGACTCGAGCCGTACAGCTCCGAGGCGACGTGCTGTACCGACGAATGATCACGAATAATGATGAGATGATTGGCCCTACCCCCTTCCTCTTAATAACTGTGTCGCGTCCACGACCAGTCAAATCGGCCGTGAGAATTTCAATTTTGTTTTGGTTTGTGTAAACGGTACTGAAATAAATTCATTTCTTTCATGCCTTAATCACTTAAGCAATCTCTCCCATTCATACATCAACCCTTGAATTTCATAACCTTTTGTGTTTGATTTAATTTAGCTACTGATGCCAATATTTTGAAGATGGCTGCCCTACAAAAAATGGTTGAAATGGCTCTGAGCACTAAGGGACTTTACATCTAAGGTCATCAGTCCCCTAGAACGTAGAACTACTTAAACCTAACTAACCTAAGGACATCACACACATGCATGCCCGAGGCATGGTTCGAACCTGCGACCGTAGCAGTTGCGCGGTTCCGGACTGAAGCGCCTAGAACCACTCGGCCACCGTGGCCGGCGGCTGCACTTCAGCAACGGTTACAAAACAGCAGGTGTAATAGACAGCCAACCATTTGCAATTAATGATGGTTTCAAAGGGCTTTAAACGCGTCTTCCTCAGAAGGTTTTGAAACAAACTTGACATATGCAATCTGTCAGTAAAACTATCTCATATAAAATGTGTCAGCAACGGTCTGTACGTCGATATGTAAAAGTTAAGGCCTTTTAGAATGACAGGCTTGTCACATCACTAAAACGAATCTCATAAAATATCAGACCATCTTAAGAACTGCACACCTTGATTCTAGGAACCTTAACTTGTACGTATGGACGTACAGACCGTTGCCGACTCATTTCATGTGGAGATAGCTCTATTAACTGATTGATAATGTAAGCTTTCTTTCTTGTCCTTCTGAGGAACATGGGTTTAAATCTGTCGAAACCGTGGTAAAGGTTGGTTGAAAACCACCGTTTCTTGCAACTGCTTGACTGTCCATTAGATCTGCTTACTGTTGTCAATTATTGGCTCCCAACGTGGGGCAATCTCAAATAATTTACATGCCATTTCATATGAGACAGCGGAGACGAGTTCCCAGTTGACTACATTTTGGTGTCCAGTGTGGGGAGAGATCATTAGCAATTTCAGTGCTGTGTGATATCCCAAACAATTCCTCGATTCACTACTAGGTGGAGTAAAAAGTTCCGCCGAGATCATTAACTTTAGAGGCAGGCGAATCATTTGACACAGTCTGGAATTCAGGATGGGGAATAGTGGGTGTACTTTTCTTGTGGGAACTATCCCCGCATTCGGCGTCATCTAGAAAAATAGAGGAAAACGTAAATCAAGGCGATCAGAGGGCAACTTAAGTCTTTGTCGTTCAGAAAAGAAGATTAGTATACTCACTACGGCACGTGTCACAATTTCGCAAGATGTGATATATGAAACTTGTGTTTGCTTTTCTTTCACGCTGACTGCTGAATTTCGTGAGTATTGCGAGGGAACATGTCTGGACCATCATTCGCAATCTTTCTACAATACTCAGCAACACCGGCAAGATGTCAACTTGTTGTGAGGGATACGAAAGTTTAATCATTTCTTATCTCCTATACGGTCGTCCTTCGCTCTCTGGTAAAAGTGAGATACAGCCGGTTTAGCCAGGCTGACCTGAGATAAAATATATTTACGTGTTTTCCAAACGCATTGTAGTAGCGAACGGGAAACCACAAAGATAAGCTCTGACCACGAACGTAAGTGAAGCGCTCCTGCATTAATTCAGACGCGTGTTATTATTGTTCCTTCAGGGGTGACACTAATGCCACTTTCGGCCAACCTTCTCAAAAGCGAATTGTTGTCGAGACACTGAACCGTAAGACAGTATCCTATTGGGTTGTCAGCGTTACTCGAACCAATGACCATCCTACCTCTTCCATGAAGTAATAGAACATTATCTTGCTGTAACTAGTAAATTTTGTACTGGAAATGTGGCAAGTTTTCGTATATTTAATAGAATAATCGGAGTTTCAACAGTGTGATGTCATTTCCAAGAGGCAATTCCTTATTCGGTACACTACATGAGGCTATAATTCGTTGGCGAGTTGCCATGGCATCACGCTTAGCTAACACTCGAGTACAATTTCGAAATCTCACACCTAGAAGCTGTGAAGATTAAATACAGTCCACATGCAAGGCGAGTTTCCTATCGATCGCGAAAGAAACACGTCTGGTGACATAAAGGAACGGCGAAGCGGGGCGAGTCACAAGCGGAAGCGGAGAAACCGCGGTAACACGAAATGACTGAGCTGCACGCAGTTCAGCGAGCAAGTAAACTGCGAAGTAGATGGGTAGGACAACTGAAAACCGTAAAACAGCCAAACTCATTGCGAACCAGGAATTGTAAGTTACAGATGTCAGGTTGCTAAAGGACGTGCCCCGCGTATCCGCTGCTTGGATGAGATCTGAGGATTCCGACTGGAATACAGCTAAAGTCTGCCTCCGAATCAGCACTGGCATCGTACGATCTATTTTTTTTTTTTTTTACTCATAACATTCTGACTGATTTGCTGCAGCCCACCACGAATTGCTCTCCTGTCCCACCCTCTTCATCTCCGAGCGGCACTTGTAACCTACGCCCTCAATTATTTGCTGGCTGTGTTCTAGTCTCTGCTTTCCTCTACAGTTTTTGCCCTCTACAACTCTCTCTAGTACCGTAGAAGTTATTCCGTGATGTCTTAACAGATGTCCTACCATTCTGTTCCTTCTTGTTGTTAGCGATTTCCATATATTCCTTTGTTCGCCGATTCTATGGAGAATCTCTCATTACTTACCTTATCAGCCCATTTAATTTTCAACATTCTTCTGTAGTACCATATATCAGATTGTTTGACTCCCTTCTGTTCCGGCTTTCCCAGAGTCCATTTCTCACTACCATGTAATGCTGTATGTTCTCAGAAATTTCTTACTCAAATTAAGGCCCATGTTTGATACTAGTAGACTTCTCTTGGCAAGGAATACCTTTTCTGCCAATGCTTGTCTGCATTTTATGTCCTCGTTGCTTCGTCCGTCAAGGGTTATTTTGCGTCCTAGGTAGCAGAATTCCGTAACTCTGTCTATGTCATGATCACCAATTACGACGTTAGGTTCGCCGCTATTGTAATATCTGCTACTTTTCTTAAATTTCGTCTTTCTTCCATTCAATCTACATCCATAGTCTGTTCTAATTAGATTATTGATTTCATTGAACAGGTCCTGTAATTATTCTTCACTTTCACTGCGGACAGCAATGTCATCAGCGTATCTTAACATTGATATCCTTCACATTGAATTTTAATCCCATTCTTAAACCTTTCTTTTATTTCCGCCATTGCTTCTTCGAAGTATAGATTGAACAGTAAGGGAGAAAGACTAGATTCATGTCTTACACCCTTTTTAATCCGTGCACTTATTCTTCCCTCTCGGTTATTGTACATATTATCCGCCTGGAACATATTATCCGTTTACCCGTCTTTCCCTACAACTTACCCCTATTTCTGTCAGAATTTCGAACATCTTGCATCATTTGACGTTGTCGAACACTTTTTCTAGCTCGACAAATTCTAAGAAAGTGTCTTGATTTTTCTTCAATCTTGCTTGAGTTATCAAGCGCAACCTCAGAAGTGCCTGTCTGGTGCCTTTACCTTTCCTAAAGTCAAACTGATGACCATCAAACAGAGCGTCTTTTTCTTTTCCACCCTTCTAAGTACTATTCTTGTCTGAAACTGGGAAGCATGAGATGTTAAGCTGTATGTGCGGCAGCTCACACACTTGTCGGCTCTTGTGATCTTGTGATCTGTATGGATAATGTTTTTCCGAAAGTGTGATGGTATATCGCCAGTCTCATACATTCTACACACCAACTTGAATAATCGTTTTTTCGCCGCTGCCCCCCAATGACTTTAGATATTCCGACGAAATTTTATCTATTCCTTTTGCCTTATTTTATTGTAAGTCTTCCAGAGCTCTTCTACATTCCGATTCTAATACAGGATCCATCGACTTCTGTTTCGTCTTCTATCATGTCATCAGATAAGTCCTCCCCTATATAGAGGCCCTCAATGTGCTTTCTCCATCTGTCCGCTTTTCTCTATGCATTTAACTATGGAATTCCCGTTGCACTCTTCATGCTACCGCCCTTGCTTTTAATTTCACCTTAGGTTCTTTTTACTTTTCTATGTGCTGGGTCAGTCCTTCCGACAATCACTTACTCTTCGATTTCTTCACATTTTTCATGTAGCCATTTCGCCTTAGCTTCCTGCACTTCTTATTTATTTCATTTCTCTGAGACTTGTATTTCTGTATTACTGAACTTCCTGGAACATTGTTGCACTTCTTTCTTTCGTCGATCAGCTGAATTATTTCTTCGGTTACCCATGATTTCTTCGCTGTTATCGTCCTTGTACCTAAGTTTTTTCTCCAACTACTGTGATTAAACGTTTTAGAATGTAGGTTCCCCTTCAAATGAACTGCCTGCTGAGACATTCATTATCGCAGTATCTACAGCCCCAGAGAACTTGAAGCGTATCTCTTCATTCCTTAGTACTTGAGTATGCCACTTCTTTGCGCATTGATTCTTTCTGACTAATCTCTTAAACTTCAGCCTAGTCTTCATCGTAACTAAATTATGATCTGAGTCTATACCTGCTCCTGGGTACTCCTTATGGTCCAATATCTGCTATCGGAATCTCTGCCTGACCGTGATGCAATATAACTGAAATCCTTCTGTATCTCCAAGCCCTTTCCATGTACACCTCCTCCACTTGTGATTCTTGAACTGACTATTCGCTGTTAGCGTCTGAAATTTATCTGTGAACTCAGTTAGTCTTTTTCCTCACTCATTCCTACTACCAAGCTCACATTCTCCCAAACTCTTTCTTCTACTCAACCGCATTCCCACGATAATTAGATTTTCATATTTTTTTTAAGAACTGAGTTTCCCTTATACCATCATGTGCTCTAGGCCTATGTCCCGCTTCAACGCGGGATCGGGCTTGTTACTATGGATTTGGCAATGTTAGTGGCAGAGAGTGGCCAGATGAAGTTCCTGTCGCCACCCTGAAGCCCCTGGGATAGAAGTAGTGTACCCCAGCTGTCTGCCATGAAACAGTGTGAACGTTGTTTCAGATTTCTGCGATTCGTGTAACTGAGGTGGAACATGAGGCTAGACTGGTATTCACCTAGCAGGATGTGGAAAACCGCCTAAAAACCACATCCATGCTGGCCGGAATACCTGCCTTCATCGTTAATCCGCTAGGCTGATTCGATCTGGGGCAGGCACGCCTACCCGAGTCGTGGAAGCAGTTTTAGCGCTCTCGGCTACCCTGGGGAGTGTTCAATATCCTCATATAGTTTCTCTCTCTCTTCATCTTCTGCTTGTGACGTCGGCATGTATACCTGAACTGTTGTAGTCGGTGTTGGTTTTCTGTCGATTCCAATAAGAACAACTCTGTTGCTGAACTGTTTACAGTAATTCTCTCTCTGTCATACTTTCCTATTCACAACGAATCATACTTCCGTTATACTATTTTCTTCTGCTGCAAGTATTACCATATACTCGTGTGACCTGAAATCCTTGTCTTCTTCCCATTTCACTTCACTGACCCCTACTATATACAGATTGAGACTTAGCATTTTCCTTTTCAGGTTTTCTAGCTTCCCTATCACGTTCAAACTTCTCACATTCCATGCTCCGACTGGTAGAACGTTAATCTGTCGTTGGTTATTCAATACTTTTCTTAAGGTCACCTCTCCCTTGGTAGCCCCGTCCCGGAGATGTGAATGAGGCCTAGATCGGAATCTTTTGCTAATGGAGACATCATCATGACACTTCTGCAATTACAGGCTACATGTCCTGTGGATGAACTTCATGTGTCTTCATTGCATTGGTTTACATTGTCTTCTGCATCCTTGTGTAATTGATCATTGTCGATTCTTCCGCCTTTCAGGGCAATTTCCACCTCAAGGGTGCAGTATGGAACCGCGCGACAGCTACGGTAGCATGTTCGAATCTCGGATCGGGCATGGATGTGTGTGATGTCCTTAGCTCAGTTAGGTTTAAGTAGTTCTAAGTTCTAGGGGACTGATGACCTCAGAAGTTATGTCCCATAGTGCTCAGGTGAATTTGAACCACCTCAGGGGTAAGAGAGTGCACTGACCTCCTATCCGCCTCTCTGCCTTCTTTGAGAAGGCCGTTGGCAGAATGAGGGTGACTTCTTATTCTAGCGGTCTTTGGTGTCCATTTCTGATGTTTTCTACTCAAAATTTAAGCGGTGGCGGGGTTCTAACCCAGGACCAATGACGTTTTAATTATTAATCAAAGACGCTACTCTTAGACCAGTAAAGTGGGTCTGTCTTCTCAACAGAGCGACGTATGAAACAATGATGGGTCAACAAGAATGCCCGTATCAAAGAAATCCCAGCAAACTGTGTCAAATAACCGTAGTCTGTGAGGTGCTGTGGAGATGTTTAGTGTCTATCCCTGCATTGCAGCGCGAGGTTTGGTGATGAGAAATTTCCTGCCTCCATTTATACAACAAATTTCATCGACCTCCTGTATTCAAACCAGCTTCATTTGGTTCGATGAACAGTACCCTAGCTTGCGTCCTAAAAATCCACTGATGCTGATGGTTTATGTCCTTGGCCGGAAAGACCGGTTTGGAGAAGTGCAATTTGGGTTAAAGGGCACATGTACTCAAGAACCAAATTGTTACGATGGATGCCTAGAGAGAGAATAAATAACCTAAGGACACCACCCTCATCCATGCCCGAGGCAGGATTCGAACCTGCGACCGTAGCGATCGCGCGGTTCCAGACTGTAGCGCCTAGAACCGCTCGGCCACTCCGGACGGCTGGAAAGTTTGCAAGGGTGTTGGCAGGATAGTATGTGCTGAGAACTACGCTCTAAGAGAGAGAGACAGAGAGAGAGAGAGAGAGAGAGAGAGAGAGAGAGAGGGGGGGGGGGAGGAGTGAGTGAGTGAGTGTGAGTGAGAGAGAAAAGTGAGATAGAAAAACCACGATGGAATTATCCGAATGGGACGGAAATAGGTAGATGTGACTTGCATGTACATAGAAACAATGTTATCACAATGTCAGTAAAGTTGACGTGCATGTACATAGAAACAATGTTATCACAATGTCAGTAAAGTTGGATGATTTGTTCAAGAGAAAAAGGTTCACAAATTAAGTAAGTCAAGAAAGCTATGCTCCCCATCTGGTGCTTATGCAAGCAGTTATTTGTCTTGACATTAATTGGTAGAGTTGTTGGATGTTTCCTGAGGGATATCGTGCCAAATTCTGTGCAACTGGCGTGTTAGGTCGTCGACGCCTCATCGCAGAACATGGAAATTGAAGGCTTGTCCATTCTGTTAAGGAGTATATGCAGCGTTCTATGGCAGATCTGACGGCACACTGCAATGCTGGTGGAGGCACAAGTAGTTCGGAACACGCCACTCAGCGCACACTCTAGGACATGGGGCTCGGCAGCAGGACCTCTCCGTGTTCCCATGTTGACTCAGTGACATCGCTAAGTGCCGACTGCAGTGGGGGTGGCATAATTGAGATTGACTGTGGATCGCTGGAAACTTGTTACCTGGTCGAATGTAACACGTTTCTTGATGCACCAATTTTGGGTCATGTCTCCAGAGGTAGAATTTGGATAGAAAAGATGCCAAGTATTGTGTCAGAATTCTGAGAAAAATCTCTACCACTTTCAGTAAGAGACGATTAAAATTTTATGAACACTTTCTCAGAATGAATAATTACAGGGTACCAGAAAGATCTGTCAGGTCAATGCGGCTGATAACAATTGGATGCTTGAAACTAAAAGAGATGTTCAGGAGGCTGGCGTCACAGTGACATGGTACAAGATATGTCTACATTCAGAACAGTTACCAGGGGTCATTAGTTTACAAAAAAATTGGCCAGACGTGAGTAGGACTCGCGTACTGAGGGTTCGGTGAATTTCATACACCTTGGGAATCGAGAAGCTCAAGGATTTTTGCTTGTTTTCGATATAGATACTGGAGAGATATCGAGCGCAGTCACTCTAAGGCCGTATCATAATCCCTGTAGTAGTCACTCAGACTAGCCTGGACGCACAAAAAGAAGCGAGTAGGGAACTTCAGTTTGTGTATGTAGGAATCGAGGGTCATTCCAAAAGAAATGCACACTGTTTTTGTAAAAATACTGTTTTCATTCTGCATGTGTGAAAGTTTTACAGTGTGTAGATACATCCTTCTCGCTTGTTTTCAAACTTAGTTCAACCTGTTCACGTGACTGGCGCCGTCACAGCATGTCCTCAAGATGGCTGCTACACTTGACGTTCGTCAGAAGCAATGCGCTGTCATAGAATTCCTGTGCTGTGAAAATGAGACAGTGAGAAACATCCACAAGAGGTTGAAAAAGGTATATGGAGATTCTGCTGTCGACCTCAGTACAGTTAGTCGGCGGGCAAGCAGGTTACGTGATGAAAGCGGGCACGGCAATATTGAGGATTGTCCTCGCAGTGGCAGGCCTCGTATTCCAATGTGCAGAGAGTTAACGAACCACCATAGATGGTTGAAGACAATGAAGAAACTTCAAGCTCGACTGAGTTGTGTTCGACCACATCAGAAAAAGCAGGATGTTTTGCTTTAGCACGACAATGCACAGCCACATATCAGTCAAAAAACCATGGAAGCGATCACAAAACTCGGATGGACAACACTGAAACACTCGCCTTACAGACCTGACCTGGCTTCACGTGGCTATCAGCTCTTTTGGAAGCTGAAAGACTCCCTTGTGCACACTGCCAAACAGTGGCTCCAACGGGTTGGGCCAGAATTTTACCGTGCGGGTTTATAGGCGCTGGTTCGAAGATGGTGTAAGGCAGTTGAGAGGGATGGAAATTATGTGGAGAAATGAAAATATTGTTCCTAAAGGATGTATCTACACTCTGTAAAACTTTCAAACATGTATAATAAAAGACGGATTAAAAAAAAGTGTGCATTTCTCTTGGAAATTTTATAAATGATTTTTTATTTACTTAGTAAAACATAACTACAACTTACATTTCACGTTTCTATACAGTGATGTTCATCTAGTATGCTTTGGACGGATGATGAATGCAATGTAAGTTCTAATATCAGAAAGATTTATTTATGTGATGTAACTATAATTGAACTATACTTAGATGTTTTTACTTTACTTGTACTGTGAAACCTTGCTCCTCGCCAAATTCATGATTCTGCATCAAAAGTAACCTATAGTTTTTGATGAGTGAGGCAGCGAGTATCAAAATATGCGATATAAATGTTCAAATCTTTTGACTGCATTGACTTAGAAGCTTAAATTTATTACACGTCGAAGCGACCGAGGACCTTAATAAGTGAAATAAATTTGGATATGACAGTATTAACAGACTTACACTCAGACAGATGGATGAAAATGATAAAAAAACATTCTTTTCGTGTGGAACAGTTACAAATTAACAATTTTCTGATTTTTTCCTTTACGTGTGCTGTGAAATCTTATTTGCTGCCAAATTTCATGACTGTAGGTCAACAGGAAGTACCCTGCAGGTTTTGATGAGCGAGCTTTCGAATATTAAAATATGCGACATAAATGTCCGTACCTCTGACTGAATTGAGTTAGAAGCTTAAAGGTTTTTCACTGTCAAGCGACCATAAACGTTAATATATGACATGCCTACCCGTTCCTAAGAAAAAGGGTTTTTAGCAGCCGGACAGACTGTCAGACGGACAACAAAGCGAACCTATAACGGTTCCGTTTTTACTAATTGAGGCACGGATCTCTATAAACCGAGAAATGGAACCGTTAAAACCTAAACAGATTAACGGAACAGAAACTTTAGAGAGAAGATGAAGAGCTTGTGGGAGAAGAAGAAAGCACAGTAATCAGCTAAATAAGTTTGGTTGTGCTGCTCGGTTGGTCACAGTGGTGTAAGAAAAATGGGCACTATAAAGGCAGTTCTATTTTTCATGCACTACATGTTGATAATTACAGGAAACTTGACGTCTCCAGTAACAATTTTACACGCCAAAAACACTGTCTCCGACTTCTAGCAGTAGCTACACGCATAGCAATGTCCGTACATATTATAGAAGTGTCTGCATGTGCGTGTGTATGTATGTGTATTCCACATATCCTCCTAAATCATAGGATCGATTTCAACACTATACAAATTTCAAATCTATACGAGACTTTTTCTCGGTCATACCACCCACAGAACGACGAGAAGGAAAATGTTTATCTCTTACTACATTTTCGTTCTACGTGCAGTAAAACTGCCGCATCGGGCACGACCTTTTGTTACTTCCTTACTTCTATAGTATTGACGTATACCACTGAATGTAATGGTATAAATATATCATTGTAAGACACATAGTTCAGGAGATATGGCGTCATAAACACTGAGATGCGTGAAAAACTTTTACATCGTGTATGTCGTTTTAATTTATTAGTTCTTTACTACTAACTGTATTAGTAATATATTTCGCAGACAGGGTGCAGATATGTTACTGAAAGTGCCTGAAAAATTAGATCGTTGGACGACACATATTTCAGAAAATATGACGTCATAAACATTAAGCCGCTTGAAAACGAATCTAAAAGGCGAAATTAGCTTAAGATATAGGTAAAATATGTCTACAAATATGTGTGAAATATGTTAAATATGTGCAGTATGTACGTGTAAGGGCAAATCCACAGGTAAACTGCTCCTCCTAAACTTTGGATTGATATAATTCAAATTTGGTACACATGTTATCTACTATCAGGAAAGAAATACTGCGGGGTAAGGACTAGTAACCTCCTATTGGGGTATGGGTGATGATAATGTGTAGACAGAGGGGAGGGTGTGGACATGGATAGAGAGGGTGGAGGAGGAGATGGAAACAGATATAGGGGAAGAGGAGGGGGACAGGGAATTGCAGGGGATGAGAAATGGACAGAAAGGGAAGAGGAAGAACTGTACAGAGTGAGGGGAGAAGTGGAGATGGACAGAGAAAGGGAAGAAGAGGAGATGGACAGAGATAGAGGGAGAGAAAGACATGGACAGAAGGAGGGGTGAGGTGGAGAGAGAAAGGGGGAGGTGGAATGGAGAGAGAAAAGAATAAGGAAGAGATGGGCAGAGCGAGGGGCGAGGAGCAGATGGACAGAGAAAAGGGGTAGGAGGAAGTGGGTAGAATGAGGGGGAGGATGAGACGGATAGAGAGGGAAGAGGAGATGGACAGGGAGAGAGGGAGGAGGAGAGGCATTAAGAGGAGGCAGGAGGAGACGGTTAAAAGGGGAAGTAGCAGACAGTCGAGGGGGAGAAGTAGGTAGACAGAGAGAGGGGTGACGGACTTATACAAGATTGGAATATATAGATACCTAGGTAACACTGAGAACTCAGCTAGTTTTATGTAAAGCATTATGGGAGAATATATAAATTTTTGGATATGTGCAGCTACTGAGCTAATACTTTTCTCTTATAATATTTCTCTGCCACGTATAAGGTTGGTTCTGTCATGTCATCTAGTCTTGTGTTCCCACCTTTCACACGAAAGCTGAAGTGTTTTGTGGACTTTTTCGTGGCTCCACCTTTTGAGGTATTTTCTTCCCCACTATAGTCTGTTGCTTTTGTTTTACATTCATCATCGATGTTGCTGCTTATGTAAGTGCCAACATTTAGTAAATTATCGAATTTTCAATTTTAAGCTTTTTTCATCATTGTCAGGTTACTATCAAATTCCGCTCCTGTAGTATGTCCAAATCTTCCTTCTACTGAAACACAGTACAACTCATTTCTTCCTATACTTTTAAACTTTTGCTATAATTAATTTTTTCTTAAATGTTTTATAGTAATAATGGAACCTAACAGCCATCTTCAGGAGCGTCCCATATCTTAATGTTCTTTCTGTATCTCATGTTAAGGCACTAAGAGAAGCGATCTATGATTGTGGCTCATGTGACTAGCACGTCGCCAATCCCTCCAGCCCTTACTATCAGTAGATGAGTCATGATAATACAGCTGCTCCTTTATTGAAGCAGCTCCTGATTTGGTCTGACAAGGGCGGAGTGGGCCCCTTCCCAGACCTTTCCACATCGGAAAAAATCTGAGGAGTTACTGAGAATCGGACGTGGATACTTCTGCACCGAGGGCAGCGATACTAGCCCTTTTTTGTTCTATTTGGCTACTCATACTAATTTCAAGAAACAGAGCGATTGGTGCACACATCGGATTTGTCTTGGAAATAGACGCGCCACAACTACAATATTCTATGCTATATATTTATCTTCCACTCTTGCTACTTGTTTCGGACCCTATTTTCAAGCAGTCATTTCTGCCATTAGTAAAGGCGCCAGACTGGGATTCCGCATGGCACTGGCTGCAAATGCTTAACTGACTTGTGAACGGGGTTAAGACAACGGCACCAGAAGCAGCGGACTGAAGAAGAATAAACAAAATGAACAGTGTGTAGCTGTAAGTCGTCTGTTTCCAAACGCACCTACGGACCCATTAATAACATTCGCCTCGAACAGAAATGGCCAACTAACACTGTAGCTGCATGAGGAAGGCTAAATGGCTCTGAGCACTTTGGGACTTAACTGGTGAGGTCATCAGTCCCCTAGAACTTAGGACTACTTAAATCTAACTAACCTAAGGACATCACACACATCCATGCCCGAGGCAGGATACGAACATGCGACCGTAGCGGCCGCGCGGTTCCAGACTGTAGCGCCTAGAACCGCTCGGCCACAACCGGCCGGCTCATGAGGAAGGGCAGTGGTTCTAAACCCAGATTCGGATCTCTTAAGAAATATGCTGGGATGGTTCATTTGAAAAGTACGCCGCCAGTTTCCTTCCCCAATCTGAGCTTGAGCTTTGTCTCTAACAATCTTATCGTCGACGGGCCGTTAAATCCTAACCTTCCTGTCGTCCTTCCTTAATTTACAACTGTTTTAATAGTAGTAGTAGTAGTAATAGTACTAGAAGTTGAACCTGGTGGGCAAGGGAAGGCAGGATTCGGTTACGATTGTTCAAATGTTCAAATGGCTCTGAGCACTATGGGACTTAACATCTATGGTCATCAGTCCCCTAGAACTGAGAACTACTTAAATCTAACTAACCTAAGGACATCACACAACACCCAGGCATCACGAGGCAGAGAAAATTCCGTGGCCCCGTCGGGAAACGAACCCGGGAGTGGGAAGCGAGAACGCTACCGCACGACCACGAGACGCGGGCGGTCACGATTGAGGACGGGGCCGTAATCAATTACTACTGGTTGCCTTTTTCAGTTACACACAATTTATTTTAAACCAGTAATTCCAGACTCAGCAATAATTAAAAATACCACACGTTATTAATGAAGGAATAAACAACTGTGTAGATAATAGTGTTTTCAGTGAGTTACAATTTAACAAATCACCACTAAATAGAGATACAGCAGATAATGTTTTAAAAGCAAGTCACTGTTATCTGGGCAGAAGACCTTACACGCTAGGAATGACAATAAATTAAGAATTGTTTAAGAACTCGCTGCAATTTAGAACTTACAGGTATTGAAATATTAAATGTAAGTCGTCACAAACGCAGCAGAAGGCATCAGACGCCAGGAATGGCAGTAAATGAGGTTTTAAGGCTTACTGCTGAAATACAAATACCAAATTAGAATTTTAAGGCAAATGACCACAATCACGGCTGAAGGCCTTACACGCCAGGGACGGCAGTAATATAAAAAAAATTAGAAACCTGCTGTAAAACAGCAAATACAGTAGCAAAGGTTAATTAAAAAACAAGCAATTGGTCACCAAACGGGTGAAATAAGATGATGGCAAACTTTGTAACACAACACTTAACATCCACTGAACACTACAGTGCTAGATATGTTCCAGACGGCTACGAGAACTATTAACTAGACGTATAAAACCTTTAATGTAGACACTGCAAGGTATTGTAATACATAATACAACAGTAAAACACAAGGGCCAGTACGTAAGTTCCTTAAAGGGTACTGAGGCAGATTATACCTGCAGAAGGCATGGGCTGAAGGAGCGTTACACTGAACTACTGGCCATCAGACCTTCTTCTAGAACACACATGTCTTACAAGAACCAATGGGCCACACACGGTGCTCCAGGAATCGACCTCTGAGAAGGTCCGGCAACAGACATTTTCGCGAGCGATGAGATAGGCAGCCAAAAGTTGCATTCACTTCACAAGTTGGTAACTCAGACTAGTGGCAGTCTAACGAAGCTACCTGACGCCCGATAAAGCAAATGCAACGATGGAACAATACGCCAAAGTCGGAAAGGCCGTTTTGCGCTACGTCCCCAGAATACTGCGTTCAGAGCGCCCGGAACGAGAAAGGAATCACTACCGTCAGAGTAGAAGAATGACCAGCCGGACTACAATCAAGAAAGCTGACAAAACTACTCGCCTTACCGGACAGCAGCGGCAAGGCGAGGAAACGTACACTGTCGCTACATACACTAACCCCCAGGGCAGGTAACTGGGGCGTTAGCAGCCACCAGGCAAGACGAATTACCGCCGGTTGAACTTAACAAATTGTAACAAGTTGAACGCAGTAAATAGTAATAAGAAGTCGCGGAAAGCTAATCAGATCCGCCTTCCCCAATCACTCCACTCGCTGCTCTTCGCCTCGGCGATACTTCGAGCAGCAACACGAACCCAAGTCAGTGGAGAATCGCGAGATATCACAGTGGTGGAGGTTTATCTACTTGGATAGAAATGCACTCATCTGAACGCTTGCTGGATCCGGTTTACGACGAGGTTGTGCACCCTTGTGACCACAGCCCTTCCATCCATCAGTCCATGCGTGCCGCCAGCGGCCCCGGCGTGTTCCGGCACTGTGCTGACCTGGCTCCTTCTGAGTCCCCAACTGAACTGGCCCACTCACACCACCACCTTAAAAACAACGACGTCGTCCCAAAGATAGGGCAACAGTTACTACATATCGATAACCACCGGTGCTGCCACTAGCGGGCAGGCAGCGCTTGCGAAACCGAGTGGCGCCAGTCAACACGAGAAGAAGACAAACAACCGCAACCATGCCAACTAAACGATACCGTCTGGTCTCCAACAGAGGGCGGACACCTACAAACAGCACCAACGCGAGCCGCAACATGGCTCAATAGGATTAGTAGTGGTAGTAGTAGTAGTAGTAATAGTAGTAGTAGTAGGATTAGTGATAGTGTAACGGACGATCACAAGTTTCCTTTAGAGGCCGTTGCTGCAGTATACACATAACGTAGTGCGACTGCGTTGCGAGTATATAATCACCGACACGTATGCAAGAGATCTGAGGCATTAGTGACCTTTCGACGTGCGTGCGGTAAATGCGGAAACGAGAACTACGGTGACATTGTTATCAAATGCGTTCAAACAGGACGAAAGTGCTGTTATTCTTTCTGTGGCTGCCGAAGGGCAAACACCGGTAGACACCCACCGGAGAATGAAAAATATGTATGCGGCAGCATGTCTACCAAAACGACCGTTGTGAAATGATGCTCCAATGGGTGCTGCTGCTTCAGCATAAGGCACGTCCCCGTATCGCAAATGTCGTAACGCAGGAGTTACGCCAACTCAAGTGCGAGACACTTGAGCACCCGCCTTACAGTGATGATCTCTACCCATGCGATTATCACACCTCCGGTCCCTTAAAAAAGCCCTTGAAGCGTTGACGATTTCTGTCGGACGAGGAAGTGCATCTGGTAGTTATGGAAACCTTCGCACAGCAGAACACGGTGTTCTACCAAACAGGTATGTTCAAAGTGATACATCGATGGGATGATTGCCGCAAAGTTCGCGACGATTGTGCCTGATTGGCATACCGATACCGGCCTGTACGGCCTTCGAACCCAAACCTTTTGATCGCCACCTGTAATAATACTAGAAGTAACGTATTTTTGTGTTCCCTGTATCACGTTTATGAGGATATTTTACATGTCATCTAATTACAGTATATGTAAAAAAATAGAGAAAAGCAGGATACACTGGCATTTATATACTTGCTGGCCTAGTTTGAGGAGGACAGAATAAATGTTCTCCCCGTGGCGTCATATCAGGGACCATCCCGGAATTTGGCTCAAGTAATTTCGGGAAACAGTAGAAAACCTAAATCGAGATGGATCCATGGAGATTAGGTCCTCCTTTCTCCAAAATACACACAGGCTAGTCCGTTTAAAACAATGAACTCTATACAGTTTATCTCTTGGGTACCATACTGGTTCTATTACACACTCATGAGCCAAAACATTTCGAACGCTGTCCACCGCGAGTTTGAATGCCGCCTGGTAGCATTGTGGGCATTTGACGTGGTCACAGAAGTATATAGGCGGAGTAGAGGTGAATGGGTAATCATTCTAGCAACGATACTGCCCGCAAATGGGGAAATCCACTGACATAAGCGGTTTTGTCGTAGAGCAGATTGTTACGGCCTGGAGCTCGGGTACGAGCATATCGGAAACGGCGAAGCTGGTCGGCTGTTCGCATGCTGTTATCGTGAGCATCTATGAAAAGTGCTTGAAGGACGATGTAACTATAGGCGACAAGGCATTTGAAACAGACGTCTGATCTCAGAACGTAGACGTCGGAGGCTTCCTGGCTCTATAAAGCAGGGTAGGCGGCGATATGACGCAGATCTGACGACAGACTATAACTTTTGTGCAGTCACAATGGTTTCGGAGCACAGTGTTCAGCGCGATATATTGAACAAGGGGCTCTTCAGCAGACGAACCCTCTGTGCTCTCGTGTTGATCTAACAGGACGTCAGTTTCTATTGAAATGGCTATAGGGTCATCGAAATTAGAGCGTGGATCAACGGAAACGTATCGCCTGGTTGGATAAACCAGGTCTCTTATTACAATAGGTCGACGGTTGTGTGGGGATATGCCGTCATCCAACTGATCGTAACATGCAGCGGGCCATGGGTGTAGGCCAGCGTGGACAGTCTTATGCCACGGGGGACATTCCATAGGACCATCACAGCTGTAGACTAAGTTAACACTGCTGTGGACCATCTGCATCCCTTTGTGCTTGATGCCTTCCCAGATTGCGATGACATCTGCCAACATAATAACTGCCCTGCCGCAAGGTCAGAATCGCGTTGTACTGGTTTGAGCAGCACAATAGTGTGTTCAGGTTTATTTCTTGTTCACTACATTCGCAAGGTTAAAGTCTAGAGGAATATAACTGCTATGATATCGGTACCAATTCTATGCTCACTAACAGCCTGCCCTTAGTTTACGAGTAAGGTGTCACATTTGTGTAGACGTCTTGTTCCACTCTAAGATGCTACTCCAGGTGAGTGTAAAATAATTGTGCGCAATGGAAAATACTGAACGCGAAAATGAAGATTTGGTCTTGTGTGACTATCCTCTCAAGCAGATCTTAGGATCTCTTAATGGTGATATTATCTCCTCCTTCTTGCTCTTTAACAGATAAATTACAACGCAAACATAAATGAATGATTAAGGGAACTAATAACTACAAAATGGTAAATGTTGTTTCTGGTTATACATTTATTGTAGATTAAAACCCCTTTATATATTACAAATGTTTATATATCAATGTCCAATGGACATAAAGAGATACAAATGAATTTCCTAACTAATATGATTGATCAGTTGCACAAATCTGCCCCTTTTTTGTAGTTTTGTCGTCTAAAATAACATGGATTTCAAATTTGCTCACCACATATACTGGTATTCCATCACCACTGTCACTGATAATCATAAGTCCACATACTGTTTCTTCTACATCAGCAAGTTCGTCCGCTTAAGGAGGTATGATGACTGCATCAGGTTTTTTTTCTGCCCTTAATTAATCAAGGATGGCTGTAATTTTCTCAGCTGTTTGTAATGTAAGTGTGTGGCAGTGATTTCTAAGTTCTATAATTGAAAAATAAGCAAATAATGTATCCTAGAAATGCAACAGTGTTTTTATGAAAACTTAAATATCACAAGAAATAGGAAAGCTATAATAAAATTTACTTACTGGGAAGTTCGAAGCCTCAAAAGTATTCGTGTTAAAACACAAAGTAACTCACTCCAAACAGGCCTTTGAAGGCCGAGTGGCACCGTACGACCACCGTGTCATCCTCAGCCGATAGGCGTCTCTGAATGTGTGCGGTTTTGGAGGGACTTTTCCGGTTGTTGTTGGTGTTTGTGACTGGGTTAAAACTCAAATCCAGAGATATTCCTTAAACTTACGAAGCTTTTAGACTGCAGAACACTTCATTAGCACCAAGCTTTCAATTCCAGTTCTTATCCTTGGCTGCACAAGTCATGACCTGTCACAGAACGAACTTGAGCTGGGCATCTCTCACCGCTGCGTCTGGAAAACGTATATATAAATCATTTACTGCTGTGTCATAGGTCTAATATGTTCAAGGAAAAATCCATGTATAGCATTCAGGAATACATACATAAAAGCTGATCTAGGCCTGAATATATTTTACCAAATAAAGTAAATAACTGAAAATTATTGAAAAAAACATGTTTTCAGCGTTTTTTCACGAAGTGTTAGACTAATGGTAAAACATAACACATAGACGGAAAGCTTTTTTCCATTTAGAACTTACTCAGGATCATTTACAGTCATGCAAACTAGAATTGGTGGTTAGTGGTCTTTGTTTTGCTTTTTTCTTATTGTTCTAAGAGTAGCGCTGTGTTAGTGCTATGTTAATAGTAGCTCACTTGATATTATTGCCCAACGGGTTGGCGCATTGATAAATGTTCTGAACTTTCATTCTGCATGAGCAGGGTCAAATCCCCCTGTGTCATTCAGAATCTGGATTTTCTAAATCAATTAGGCCGAGCCCTTCTACAATACAAGCTTGTTCTTCGTCCATAAAGTCATCATCAGCAATAGGCCTTAAGC
Source organism: Schistocerca gregaria (assembly GCF_023897955.1). Taxonomy (NCBI): domain Eukaryota; kingdom Metazoa; phylum Arthropoda; class Insecta; order Orthoptera; family Acrididae; genus Schistocerca; species Schistocerca gregaria. Next base: position 459,707,331 of record NC_064923.1, read on the forward strand.
TCTAATCTTCGTTCCTCGCTAGTTTAGGTTGGACTTTCTATCCATAATGTGTTCAACACCTCTTAGTCAATAGATCGGTTGTAGTCGTTCCTCTTTGGTCAGTTGTTCCTATTTCCATTTCGTATAATTTATTCCACCTCTAACTGAGCTTACCTTAACCATATTTCATTTCAAATTTTCCACCTACTCCACGATATTCAAAATTATTATGGGCTCTGATCCTTGTAATTTGACGTTGTCAATTTATACGATGGAAGTTCCTTGTATAAATGGTTGTAGGTGTAAATTAACTGTCCCTGCAAGCAAGCTGTTAGTACATCAGACATGGACATCGGCGTCCATTCCCGTCACATCGCTAAATTTCCCTGGCATGGCCTCATCCGGTCTGATTTGGCCTGATTCGGGGCTGCTTAAATAGGGATGTAGTGACGTCATGATCCATTCACTGGCGCTAATGGCTCTAGGGAGGACATGGCGACTGCACGTGTGCCCCAGGTTAGCAGTTCAGCACTCCATCAAGTGCAGAAAAATTTAATGGCGATCAATAAAATCTTCACGAGACAGCCAGGTACAGAAGGGAAATGGAAAGCTTCAGTGCTGTCAGTAAGCTCTACATGAGATACATAACCAATGAAAGTCGGCAACTTGCTTGCACTCGTCTCGAAAATAGAGTCGATGGGCTGGCAGAAAAAAAAAAGAGCAGACATGATGCTTGTGTAAATGAAAGTTCGCAAGCAGTTTATTTTAGATCAATTATATCTGTGGTCATAACATTTCTCCATGCGGTTATGCATATGACACCACTCCTACCTACAGCTTGGAAAGAAAATGTAATCTGAATGATACTGTATTTGAGGTTTGCATCTGGAGAAAAATATGATTTCTTTTTTTCATTCTTTCCCATACATGTTTTGGTGCTGTTTCGCCATCCTCAGTGGATTTCTCTTTATTTTACTGACGATGGTGTAACTGCATTGGAAAATTAATCAGAGTGAAGCTGAAATAAATTGTAGCTTGCTCAAGGCGGTATATTGAAATAACAGCGATCGCGCTGCTTGATTTAGTGACTACTCACAGCCGCTCAAAAAGCACGCCGATTGACGTAGAAGAGGAAATGTTGAAGCTTTGACAGGCCAATGCAGTTGATTTATTTAGCTTCCTAATCACTTTCCTCGACCGCAGAGTCTATCCCTGTGACCCTGACAAGGAGAATGGGGCAAGTGTCGTAACCGGATTTCCCAGAAACTTCACTCAGTGGAAGAGGCGTTAACATAAGTGAATACATGACTCGACTCATCCGTGGATACTCGACGGTTCCTGAGGAAACTAAGGTAATAGTTTTCAAGGTACTGTATGTGCCTTTTTGCGAGACAGTAGTTCAGCCTAAGCGGTGGCACCAGTGACTCGCGTTGGGGCTTCACAGTTCCGCACCCAATGTTCGAAAACCCGTTATTACTTATTCAAATTTTTTCATTTACCTACCCGTGTCCAGAGTAGATTACTACACGAATGTTTTCGGTGTACACTGAAAAAACGCAGTACTTTTTCGTCTACTAATTGCATGGCGGATGAACTAAAAAGAGAAGAAAGGCAATAAATAAATGGAAAATTGATTTGAAATTGTTTTCGGTGAAATTCCGGTGTATCTTCATTCATAATCAATTACAAGCTACAGTTTTTGGAGAATTGATCCATTAGGCGTGGTTTGCGCGCGACATTATTGCCAATGGATGAAATCTTCAGCAATATTAACGACGTTTCTTTGCCGCGTGAGATACAAAAGTAGAAATGTCACTATGGCAAACCTGCCTTGTATTGTTCGGAATTTCTATGTTTCCAATGTTTCTACGATCGCTGTCGACCAAGGGAATGCACCAAACCTTCCTGAAGAATAAACATGAGAATAAAATATAAGAAGTAAGAACGCATATACGAATGAAATATAAAAATATGAAAGTTTGAAAAGATTGTAACCCGTGAAAAAATCGTAAAACACACACATGGTGTCCAAAAATAATGTATACACTCTTTGAAACTGAACATTTCTTTAATGAAAGGGGTGATGTTAGGCGGTTCATGCTACTTAAGGTGGTAAATGTTCAAACTGGTGTCCGTCCATCGCAGTACACCGTCGACAACGACTTACGACTGATCGACATGACAACTTTATTGTTTCCAACGGTATAGCATCACAGACTTGCTCAGTTTTCTCTCTAAGATCATCCAGTGTGTGTGGTCTCGCAGCGTAAACTATGTTCTTGAGAGTACCCCACAGAAAGAAGTCTAGAGGTGTTATATCTGGATATCGAGTGGGATACTCCACACTCCCTCTTGGTCCTATCCATCTGGAGGAGAATGTCCGATTGAGAAATGCCCTCACATCCAGGTGAAAGTGACCTGGCGCCCCGTCCTGTTGAAAGTAATAATCTTCATTTCCAAACACAACGCTAAGACCAGGAGCTATGATTTCCAATATTTCCAAGTACGAGTGTTCCTTGACAGTGTTGTCAAAGAAGTACGGCCCGATTAACCCTTTAGACGACAGACCACACCAGACTGTTACTCCTGGTAGATTAATATGACTTTGCTCGGTTACGTATGTATTCTCCCTGGCCCAGTACACGCAATTATAGCGGTTGATTGTCCCATCAAGTTTAAACCTCGCTTCATCTGTCCAAAGAATTCGATCTCGGAAACGTTGCTCTTCTTCGTATGTGTTAGTGAACCACTCACAAAATTCGCTCCGCATATCAGGATCATCTTCGTTAAGAGCATGGAGAAGTCTTGGAATGTAAGGCTTAAAGCTCTGAGGCCGCAAAATTCTATGAACACTGCTTCTGCAGATCCCAGTCTCACGAGAGCATTGCCTCACGGATCTCTTCGGGGTTGTGTGTATTATGCTTGGATTGCTGCTTTAACACTCTCACTGTCTGTTCGCTATGTCCCTTCTTCATATCGTGCACCGTTCTTTCGACTCCAAACCTCGTATCTCCGATTCTTGTAATTGTCACTTTTGTCGGTGGTGGTGTTCCAAATTCAACTCCCCAACTTCGGCGTACTGCACTCACCTTCTCTGTTTTCCCGTAACACTTCAGCACCCATTTCCGTTGTTCAAACGATAACGCCATGTTTGCTGACAATCCTGAAACAAAAGAAAGGATTGTTATGTTTTTTACCACCTTCTAAATTATTACCCATAAAAATTGTATTTCTGCCTCCTTTAATTAAAGAGATGTTCTGTTTCAAAGAGTGTATAAGTTATTTTGGGACACCTTGTATTATATAATAAATATATGATACTTATTGTGAAACCCAATTTTTCAATTAATATAGCGTTCTTGTATCCCTTAACTTGATAAGAATCTTTCTAAGTACAAGGGCAGATAAATGGAAAAAAAAACAAAATAAATAAAGGAACAATCCGGTTTCAAACACGGAACGCAGGATTGAGAAGCTAGAATGGTAGCCACCGTGCGACCACTTTGGCTGAGCGTTTCGCGCGCTAAAAGGCATGTGAGTTATGTCGAAAACTTTGACGTTGTTTTCTCAGAAACGGTCCAACATCTACGGATACGCCGAGACACATGTTCACTTATTTTCACTCCTGTTCCACTAAGCGAAGTTTTTGGGAAATAGGGTTATGGTATTAGCCGTGTTCTACACTCGAGAGCAGTGAAGCTAGCAGTGGCAATATGCTGATATACCGCCGGCGAAACAGGCGAGGACCCAACCATTATCGGAAAAGGTGAGTCTTTTTTGGTAGTGACAGTGTGCGATGCTAACAGATTATGTTCTTAACTGTCACGGGAGAATATTGATTGAACCTCGTAACGAGGTTACGGGAGGCTGCCAAGACGAAGCGTCGTGGAAACTTGTCCAACGGGGTGTTTTTGGGCAAGTTGCTGAAGGCGGATCGAAGCTGGACTGCTGGAACTGCTGCAGTCTCATCCGAAATGTTCTGCTGTAGTTGTTGGAAACTATAAGAATTGTTGTTATACACCTTGGACTTGAGGGATACCCACACGAATAGTCGCACACTGACAGATTAGGTTACCTGGGTACTCAGCTAGGTCCGGGTCTAGACAGACCTCTGGTAACAAATCTGTCAGGCGAGAAGATTGTGTAAATGTGCTCCAAGGTTTGGCCGGCTGTACGGCCAGTTGCTCCATCCTGTTGGAAGTCACTGTTGATCTTTTCCTCCTCCGTTATTCCTGCTAAAAATTTACGTCCAGTCGCATCCACTCGTACGCGTCACTTTTATTTGCCCTACCCTGTATAATAGTTCTCACGGACTGCACTTGTCCATAGAATATAAATAGCTATGGAGTGAGCATTCGGATGCTCAAAACGAGAATTCTCTCCACAACATCTGCTGCAGCTCAAATCTCGTGATTCTGGCAGGGCGTATTTTAGCTCGTACAGCGCCTAGCGCGTTTTGAGTGTTATTACTTTGCTGCTAGAGATAGATTACATTTATAAGTACCATGGAACACTGTACTCGCATTGTACAGACATCTTAACAATTTGATACCAGGAACTGAAGTTGGCTTAAAGACGTGAAGAGCATTGGTATTCTGCCTTTTCACCATAATAATAGATTTCACTTTATTTACGTTTTTCCGGTAACAGGATAAGAAGTGACAGCCAACGATATATTTTTACGTTTCCTGCTTTACTTATTCATATTGTCGAATCTCTGATGTAATTAATTACGGTACTGTGACATTGCAGACGGCTCCGAAGTGCCACGAAAAAACGACGCATATGGAACTATGAAACTGTTACAGTAAGCGAGTTGCGCCACTTGCTTTCCTTCTGATTTTTACAAACAAGTAAAATATCTATAATTTTTTTTTGCCGTCGCGTCACAAAGTAGAACCGTACACTACGAACAAAAGAATAACAGATACAAAGTAAATGCTTGAATTTTGGAGTAATAAAAGAACTGACAGCCAACATTATTTTTAAGGTTTTCTATTGCACGATTAATGTTGTCGAATCAGTTGTAACTGCATTATCGTCCATTAAAATTGCTACACTAAGAAGAAATGCAGATGATAAACAGGTATTCATTGGACAAATATTATTCTAGAACTGATATGTGATTACATTTTCACGCAGTTAGGGTGCATAGATCCTGAGAAATCAGTACACAGAACAACCACCTCTGGCCGTAATAACGACACTGATACGTCCGGGCATTGAGTCAAACGAGCTTGGATGGCGTGTACAGGTACAGCTGTCCATGCAGCTTCAACACCATACCACAGTTCATTAAGAGTAGTGACTAGCGTATTGTGACGAGCCAGTTGCTCGGCCACTATTGACCAGACGTTTATAGTTGGTGAGAGATCTAGAGAATGTGTTGGCCAGGACAGCAGTCGAACATCTTCTGCATCCAGAAAGTCCCGCACAGGACCTACAACATGCGGTAGTGCATTATCCTGCTGAAATGTAGGGTTTCGCTGGGATCGAATGAAGGGTAGAGACACGATTCGTAACACGTCTGAATTGTAATGTCCACTGTTCAAAGTGCCGTCAATGCGAACAAGAGGTGACCGAAACGTGTAACCAATGGCACCCCATACCATCACGCCGGGTGATACGCCCGTATGGCGATGACGAATACACGCTTCCAATGTGCGTTCACCGCGATGTCGCCAAACACGGATGCGACCATTATGATGGTGTAAACAGAACCTGGATTCATCTGAAAAAATGACGTTTTGCCATTCGTGCACCCAGGTTCGTCGTTGAGTACACCATCGCAGGCGCTCCTGTCTGTGATGCAGCGTCAAGGGTAACCGCAGCCATTGTCTCCGAGCTGATAGTCCATGCTGCTGCAAACGTCGTCGAACTGTTCGGGCAGATGTTTGTTGTGTTGCGAACGTCCCCATCTGTTGACTAAGGGATCGAGACGTAGCTGCACGATCCGTTACAGCCATGCGGATAAGATGTCTGTCACGTCGACTGCTAGTGATACGAGGCCGTTGGAATCCAGCACGGCGTTCCGTATTACCGTCCTGAACCCACCGATTCCATATTCTGCTAACAGTCACTGGATCTCGACCAACGCGAGCAGCAATGTCGCGATACGATAAACCGCAATCCGACATTTATCAAAGTCGGAAAATTGATGGTACGCATTTCTCCTCCTTACACGAGATATCACAACAACGTTTCACACCGCAACGCCGGTCAACTGTTGTTTGTGGATGAAAAATCAGTCGTAAACTTCCCTCATGTCAGCACGTTGTAGGTGTGGCCACCGGCGCCAACCTTGTGTGAATGCTCTGAAAAGCTAATTATTTGCATATCACAGCATCTTCTTCCTGTCGGTTAAATTTCGCGTCTGTAGCACGTCATCTTCATGGTGTAGCAATTTTAATGGCCAGTAGTGTACTTACGTGACAGTGACACTGAACAGGTAACTGCCTCTTGAAGAAGTACTTAGACTAGATACACATAAGGGTTTGAAGACCTGCATAAATTGATGGAAATGAATCAGACTGTCATGTATACATTTTATCTGCGTATGAACATAACACCAGTACGTATACACTGACCAGCAGTTTACTCAGATAAACTTGCAAATTTATGTAGAACATGTGTCGTAAACACGTGGCCATAAAATCGCAGAAATTGTCCATAGTATCGTGTCTCGATATTCTTCAACATATAAAGTGCCTCATACCAATATGACATTTACAATTATAGAGCTGTTGTACATGGTTATGAAAAGTAACTGATCCTCCTTCCACTCGTAATTCTCTTTACATCCGTAGCAACGATAACACTGCACCACACCTCTTACCAAAACTCAAACGTGCAGAAACGTACATAAAATAAGGCGGATACCTGTAATATTCAAGTTCCGCTGTTACAGCAATTTGTAGACAAGCAGCGTCGTCCCAAAAATCACGTGACTAGCCCAGTTTGACATCGAGAATGTGTGCAGTAGACTATGCTCCATTGATATACATACTCTATGGACTTGACTGGCTGTGTACGGTATTATGTCTCTGTTTAGCCGTGCAAGGAATATGTCGCGGGGTTTAGCATGCACTTTGGACTGCGGCAGGTAATCAGAGGCCAGCAGCGAAAATTTCCGTTTGCGGCAACGTGGTCACGCAGGTAGCCACACTGGGCTCGACTTCAGTGTGGTGTGGACACTCGGGTACTAGTTTTCGGACGGAAGGTGCGGTTTTAACTTGTTTCATATACTTGGTGAGGTTGCTTCATGGTTTGGGCTTAATCTGTGCATTTCACTCGGATGTCTCTCTTGTTTCCTGCAGTTCGTACTGGTTTGGGTGATGTTTATACAGAACAAATTTTAGCTCCGCGAATTCCACAGCAACATCTTCATCTACGTAGATACTCCGCAAGCTACCGTACGGTTCGTGGCGGAGGGTACCCTGTACCACTACTTGTCACATCCCCTCCTGTCCCACTCGCAAACAGAGCGAGGGAAAAACTACTGCCTGTACGCTTCCGTATGAGCCCTAATTTCTCGTATCTTATCTTCGTGGTCCTTAGGCGCGATGTATGTTGGCGGCAGTAGAATCGCTCGGCAGTCTGCTCCAAATGCCAGTTCTCTAAATTTTCTCAATAGTGTTTCTCGAAAAGAACTTCGCTTTCCCTACAGGGATTCCCATTTGAGTTTCTGCAGCATCTCCATAACAGTTACGTATTGCTCGAACCCAGGTAACAAATCTAGCAGCCCACCTCTGAATTGCTTTGATTTATTCCTTCAATACGACCTGGTGTGAACCCCAAACACTAGAGCAGTACTCAAGAACAGGTCGCTCCAGCAGTCCTCACATGCTACTTCCACCTCATATCGCTTTGCAACGTTACGCCCAGATATTTAAACGGCTTGACTGTGTCAAGAAGGGCACTAGTACTACTGTACCCAAACATTACAGGTTTGTTCTCCCCTCATACACATTAGCTTACATTTTTCGATATTTAGGGATAGCTGCCATTCACCACACCAACTAGAACTTTTGTCTAAGTCGTCTTGTATCTTCCTACGGTCACCCAACTTCCATACCTTACCTTACACCACGGGATCGTCAGCAAACAACCGCAGATTGGTGCCCACCCTGTGCGCCAGATCGTTCATGTATACAGAGAACAACAGCGGTCCTATGACATTTCCCTGGGGCACTCCTGACGATATCCTTGTCTGTGATGAACACTCCCGTTGAGCATAACATACTGCATTCTACACTCCTGGAAATTGAAATAAAAACACCGTGAATTCATTGTCCCAGGAAGGGGAAACTTTATTGACACATTCCTGGGGTCAGATACATCACATGAGCACACTGACAGAACCACAGGCACATAGACACAGGCAACAGAGCATGCACAATGTCGGCACTAGTACAGTGTATATCCACCTTTCGCAGCAATGCAGGCTGCTATTCTCCCGTGGAGACGATCGTAGAGATGCTGGATGTAGTCCTGTGGAACGGCTTGCCATGCCATTTCCACCTGGCGCCTCAGTTGGACCAGCGTTCGTGCTGGACGTGCAGACCGCGTGAGACGACGCTTCATCCGGTCCCAAACATGCTCAATGGGGGACAGATCCGGAGATCTTGCTGGCCAGGGTAGTTGACTTACACCTTCTAGAGCACGTTGGGTGGCACGGGATACATGCGGACGTGCATTGTCCTGTTGGAACAGCAAGTTCCCTTGCCGGTCTAGGAATGGTAGAACGATGGGTTCGATGACGGTTTGGATGTACCGTGCACTATTCAGTGTCCCCTCGACGATCACCAGAGGTGTACGGCCAGTGTAGGAGATCGCTCCCCACACCATGATGCCGGGTGTTGGCTCTGTGTGCCTCGGTCGTATGCAGTCCTGATTGTGGCGCTCACCTGCACGGCGCCAAACACGCATACGACCATCATTGGCACCAAGGCAGAAGCGACTCTCATCGCTGAAGACGACACGTCTCCATTCGTCCCTCCATTCACACCTGTCGCGACACCACTGGAGGTGGGCTGCACGATGTTGGGGCGTGAGCGGAAGACGGCCTAACGATGTGCGGGACCGTAGCCCAGCTTCATGGAGACGGTTGCGAATGGTCCTCGCCGATACCCCAGGTGCAACAGTGTCCCTAATTTGCTGGGAAGTGGCGGTGCGGTCCCCTACGGCACTGCGTAGGATCCTACGGTCTTGGCGTGCATCCGTGCGTCGCTGCGGTCCGGTCCCAGGTCGACGTGCACGTGCACCTTCCGCCGACCACTAGCGACAACATCGATGTACTGTGGAGACCTCACGCCCCACGTGTTGAGCAATTCGGCGGTACGCCCACCCGGCCTCCCGCATGCACACTATACGCTCTCGCTCAAAGTCCGTCAACTGCACATACGGTTAACGTCCACGCTGTCGCGGCATGCTACCAGTGTTAAAGACTGCGATGGAGCTCCGTATGCCACGGCAAACTGGCTGACAGTGACGGCGGCAGTGCACAAATGCTGCGCAGCTAGCGCCATTCGACGGCCAACACCGCGGTTCCTGGTGTGTCCGCTGTGCCGTGCGTGTGATCATTGCTTGTACAGCCCTCTCGCAGTGGCCGGAGCAAGTATGGTGGGTCTGACACACCGGTGTCAATGTGTTCTTTTTTCCATTTCCAGGAGTGTATTATTTAAGAAGTCATCGAGCCACTCACATATCTGTGAGTTTTCGTAGCGAAAACCAGCACTCCTTGATCAGTTCGGGACCCTATGCCGAAGTAGAAGTCGATCTCCAGTTACGATTAACACATTCGTGAACCTCGGCAACATTCAATCTGCCTCTTTCTCAACTAAAGTAGGATGAATGATTTCATTGTGTTATTTTTTGCTCGTGTTACATACAGATACTACTGATAATTACTGTGCCGTATTTGAGACTAACTTTAACCACGCACAGTGGGGTTATCTAACTTGCAAAACAAAATTTTACAACAAGAATGATTTTTGTGGCACAATTGGCTTCCGTATTTTCACTACATTAAAATATTCCCTTTTCCTGAAGTTGCAATCAAGTGGCTTTAGCCGGCCGCGGTGGTCTCGCGGTTCTAGGCGCGTAGTCCGGAACCGTGCGACTGCTACGGTCGCAGGTTCGAATCCTGCCTCGGGCATGGATGAGTGTGATGTCCTTAGATTAGTTAGGTTTAAGTAGTTCTAAGTTCTAGAGGACTGATGACCACAGCAGTTGAGTCCCATAGTGCTCAGAGGCATTTTGAAGTGGCTTTACATGTTGCGCCACTGCCGGGTTTCCTCGTGGTGCCTAATCCCTTTTAACTGTTCCGCTTTACTGACAAATGCACATGCTTTACTTCACTACGCACACTCTTGTTGTATTTTGTAGCATTTTTAGTTGTCTGGTAAGCTTATGTGCCGCAGTTTGTTGATGCACGCACTTCGGAACATCGACATCACGAGATCATTCTATTCGACATGAACAACGTCATTGTTTGTTAGGATCTGAAAGTTCTTATCTGAACCTAGTTCAGTGCACACAGGTGACAAAAATATTGTTTAATCTGGTTTCACTTACAAGACGAACCCCATTACACAGCTATGCATTAATGCAACACCATACCTAGTTATAAATTATTAATCTGTTTCTTTCAGAAACTTTTAAATGACATTCCGTTGCGCTTGTGAAAGCGTCGCTGTTGTCATTTGAATTTCAGAGTCAGATGCGTTATCAGAGAATCATGCCTGTGAATTAGCTTAAATTGGGGTAAAATTGTTTTAATATTTTTATTGCAAGTTTCATAACATTTTTCGTGACAACGGTAAGTTTTGATTCACTTTTCGGATGAAGATCCCATTGTGTGGCAGGCATTTACAGAACGACGAAGACGTGATTATTCATGTGAAATATTTTTTGAATAGCACAAAAGTAGACTTTTACAAAACAGATAACTGCCAAGTTATTCATAGCTGGGAAAAACGTGTCGTGCTGCTAGTATATATGCAAAGAAGAGCAAACACGTTCATCGTCTTTCACGGTCGCATCTTTACTTCTGTGAGGTGAAGATTAAACTCCTTCTACAAGACCAACTCGGTGACTTTGAGATGAAAGTAAGGTGTAAGCGCAAGGAAATTTTGTCCGCAACCATTCGTAGAGAAGAGTAGCAGTTGCAAGGTTTCCTAAATCTTCTTCGTGTGTCAGCAACCTTCAATATCTTCCACTCTCTTCTCAAATATACTCTAAGACAGAAAACCGACGCACACGAAAGAGTTATGCAAATTGGTCACAATTGATATTCATACAGATATTGACGAAAAATTGAAAGCAAGCTGTTGTGGTCGAGCGGTTCTAGGCGCTTCAGTCCGGTACCGTGCTGCTGCTAAGGTCGCAGGTTCGAATCCTGCCTCGGGCATCGTTGTGTGTGCTGTCCTTATGTTAGTTAGGTTTAATTAGTATTAAGTATAGGGGACTGATGACCTCAGATGTTAAGTTCCATACTGCTCAGAGCCATTTGAACAATTTCTGAAAAATGCAAACTTTGGCGGTTGGTGGATGAAACTGCGCAGCAGGCAATGGTACTAAATAGGGGACATGTCAATACAGGGCCTAAGGTCTTTACGAATTTGATTCCGTGTACACAGGTGTACAGTAACTATTCCTTGCACACAAGGATGTGAACAATATACACTAATGTCATAATCTGAGAGATGATGATGATGTTTGCTTTGTTGGCCGCTCAACTGAGCGGTCATTAGCGCCCATACAAAGTCCAGATTTTTATATAGCCCAATTGTTTTACTCAGTCCAATCTAGCCACTGCCACATATGACGATGACGATGAAATGATGAGGACAACACTGACAACCAATTCCCGGGCAGAGAAAATCCCCGTTCCGGCTGGGAATCGAATCCGGGACCCCATGATCCAGAGGCAGCAATGCTAGCCACTAGACCACGAGATGCGAACGTATTTGAGAGCGGCTCAAAGACGTCAGTTCGAGCAATCGCCGAATCGCTCAACATTTAAATAGGAGCGATACCTCTATTCGACAGTGTTGGCAGCAATGGGTGATCCATGGTCAAAGCGGCAAGAAGGACGCGTCAGGTTAGAAGGAATATTCTTGAATTTTCCTGAACTGCCCACTACTCTATTCATTATCGTAGCATCCATGACCTCAGAGAACTTCAATTGTATGTATACTTCCTCCTCTCGTGATTCTCGAACAGAGTTTTCGCTGTTACCATCTGAAATTTATTTCCGAACTCAATTAGTCTTTTTTCTTACTCATCTCTAGTACCAAGCCCATATTCTGCCAGAATTCTTTCTTCTACACCTTACCCTACAACCGCATTCCACTCTGCCATGATTATTAGGTTTCCATGTCCTTTTGCCTATTGAATTACTCGTTCAGTATCCTCATATTGTTTTTCTATATCTTCATCTTGTGCTTGCGGCGTCTGCATGTATACCTGAACTATTGTTGTCGGCTTTGGCGTGCTCTGATTCTGATAGGAACAACCCTATCGCTGGATTGTACAGAATAATTCGCTCTTTGCCCTACCTTCCTATTCATGACAAATCCTACTCGTGATAAATCATTTTCTGCTGCTGCTGATATTACCCTATACAGAAATCCTTGTCTTCTTTGCATTTCACTTCACTGACACGACAATTTCCAGATTGTGCTTTAGCATTTTCCTTTTCAGATTTTATAGCTGCCCTACCATCTTCAAACTTCTGATATTCCACGCCCCGACTCGTGGGACGTATCCCTTCGTTGGTTATTCAATTTTTTTCTCGTGGTCACCTCCCCCTTGGCAGTCTCCTTCCAGAGATCCAAATGGGAACTAGTCTAGAATCTTTTGCCTATAGAGGGATCATCATGACAGTTTTTCAATTACAGGCCAGGTATCCTGTCGATACACGTTATATGTCTCTAAAGCAATGGCTACCATTGCCTTCTGCACCCTTGTGCCGTTGATTACTGCTGATTCTTCCGCATTTTAGGGGCGCTATCCCATCCTAAAGGCAATAAAATGACCTCAACTTCCGTCCGGTACTCCACCCTCTCTAACAAAGGTCATCGGCAGTGAGGCTGATTTCTTATGGCGGAAGTCTTCAGCTGCCATTGCTGATGATTGTATTCAAAATTTGAGGGGTGACGGGGTTCGAACCTGGTACGGAGGACGTTCTAATTAATGATAAAAGACGCTATTTAGAGACCACGGCTGACATTGTAGAATGAAAGTAATCAAAGTAAGCTAGCTCTTTTATTTTTGTATCACTTGTGTATGACATCAGCACTGCAAATGAAGGTTGACTTAGGCGGTTCAGCAGTTCTGTGGTATGCTCCTCCCAACTAAATTTATTACGAAGTTGTAATCCCAAGCATTTAATATTGTCAATCTCTTCTATGAGACTGTCCACGATGCTGTGAGGTAGCGTGAACAGTCCATTTGCATTCAATGAGAACTCTAATTGCACAAGCAGAGAGAACTACTGAGATCTGGTCTGACCTATATGATGGTCGCTTACTGGCTCCTCCTATTTCACTAGCCAATAGCGACGGTGGCGGGCGGAATGCATACCACGCCAGGCGCCGGGTTCATGTCGAGGCCACTTTCTGGCGGAGCGATAAGACAGACCATCAGTAACGTCTCTGCAAAACAATGTAAGATTGAATTATTACCACAAGACTTGCTGCTCCGATACCTTGTGCATTCGCGTAGACTTTCAAAGCAGATTCGTCATGCTGCCTCAAATTCCCAGAATGTGCAAGAATAAATGAAATGTGATAACCAGGGCCCGTAAGAATTCGTGAGCCGCATACGCGTTGCGGTTGTTTGGTGAGGCGCTGTAACGATGGAGAACTGGGGGATGGTGGGACGGGGGGTGGAGGGGACTCGGTAGAGAGAGACATGCACCTGGCGGTTGACGCGGGTTGCTAATATTCTGGTCACGTGGCGTCGCCGAGAACAAGGCCCCTCGCTGGCGGTGACACCTGCAATCCTGAGGTCGCGCTGATTGCCCAAACACTGTTAGCGAGAGACGTCACGCGTGAAATTACAACCCACGGCGCGGCCGCAATTCTGTCTGCACCCTCTCCCAACGAACCAGCTGGGGTATAGCTGAGTGCCGCGTTCCCTGCCTGAAACGCCGCTCTTGCAGAGGAAACAGCACTCCGCATTTGTGTTTTAAGTATTGCTATTAAAGCAGCAGTTGACAGCGGGTTTCGTTACGGGTCGAACGTTCCATCGCTCTGGCAACCAAGTGTCGACTGATTCGCAGTCCTCTGGGGCTACCGCTGCGAGGCACGGAACGTAAACACTCGACACTGAGATCATTATATCTGCGCTAGATGACGCCGGCAGAACGATTGTTAGCCGGAGTACTGCGACGATATCACCAGAATCGTGTACTGAATACGAGAACAATTGGCTTAAGTCAGCGAACGCGTGTTACAAACAGCAGTGTATTATGTAGACGCAGTACAAAGCATCGATACGCTGAACTGCCTCTGGGACGGAGAGAGTTTCTTCTAATGAACAATATGAAATTTTCTCGATTTATTGAAACACTTCGTTTGTTACCTGACGAAGCAAGGTGTACTTCTGGGCGTAGCAATACCTATCCCCCTCAGCCAAAAAGGTATGACACTAGATCAATTAAAAAATAGAGAAAATTTAAAATGGTTGTTTTAGTACCTCCGACGTTCCACATAGTCTCTTCCTCTTCTCTCCACACGTCTACAAAATACCTTAGGTTCATAAAGCTACGTGGAACAGTAGAAAAAGTCCATCTATCGGATGTTGTCCAACTCATGTGTCACACTGATTTGCCGGCCGCTGTGGCCCAGCGGTTCTAGGCGCTTAAGTCTGGAACCGTGCTGCTGCTGCGGTCGCAGGTTCGAATCCTGCCTCGGGCATGGATGTGTGTGATGTCCTTAGGTTAGTTAGGTTTAAGTTGTTCTAAGTCTAGGCGACTGATGAGCTCATATATTAACTGCCATAGTGCTTCGAGCCATTCGAACCATTCACACTGACTTGACAGTGGGTTACGTTGTGAAAGTGTTTACCCTTCACGTGAATTTCTGCAGTTCGTCGATTTGTGGTACGTTCGTACTGATTACACCAAATTCGTAACCCGTCACAATTTTTCCAGAAAAGTGTTATCCGCTGTTCGCATTTCAATCAAATTGTGACAGACGTCCATGCGTCGTCTTTGTTTTTATTCGGGAGTCAAGCTGTGAGGGACAAACTTTGCGTGCATTTTTCTTCTCTTCAGTTGAACACTTAGCTTAGCGATGTTGCTCCGTTGAGATTTGTGACACAACGTTGCCAAACTACGACCACACGTTCACTACTTAAAACTATCTGCTCACAACTGACTGCTCGAATGCTCATATTTTGTTTGCAGTTGTTAGTTCAAGCTACCACAGTAATCACTATCATCGCTTGTACGCCAGGAATAAAATCAGTCTCGGAACTTTGCGGACGGACTGTGTGCTGTGTAGAGACTGATTCCAGTTTAAAGTAGCGCGCAATATCTCGTAATTTAAGCAGAAAAGTCATGCAGTAAATCTCTACGGAGACACGGGGCGGCTAAATTTATTAACGACGAGAGGGAGAAAGGAGTGGCATGTCGAGGGAGAACGAGACGGAAACTGCCTGCAAAAAATTATGTCACTTGAGTGGACGGCGGAATGTGACGTAGGTAGATGTAAGACTAAAAAATGCGTCAAATAGCTCTGAGCACTATGGTACTTAACATCTGAGGTCATCAGTCCTCTAGAACTTAGAACTATTTAAACCTAACTAACCTAAGGACATCACACACATCCAAGCCCGAGGCAGGATTCGAACCTGCGACCGTAGCGGCCGCGTGGTTCCAGACTGAAGCGCCTAGAACTGCTAGGCCACACCGGCTGGCAGATGTCAGACTACAAATCCAAAAGTTTATGTTTCAGTCCTCAAGCTCTGCTAGTATCTTCTCGTTAATGACTGCATCTTCAACCTGTAGTAACGATTATAAACTATGCACGGAGATGACTGTATATATGTAGACGCACTACGCTTCTGTCTTTTCATACAGAACTACGACTGTGTAGGTCTATGGAGGTAAAATTCCTGAGCTCCTTAAGCGAATACAGTGAGGGATGATCTCTTTCTGCAAAACGAACGCTGAGGTCCACACTTTGCTAATATCGTGCGCGCATGTCTTTCACAGAGACAGCAAAAAGAAACGAAAAAAAAAGCATGGCAAGAAGTACTACTCGTTTCGTGACAGACTCACTCTCGTGGCTGGAGTCTCATGGGGCAGAACTGAGGTCGGGACAGGATAAGACCAGCTTCTCAAGAGCTGAGAGATTCATTTCCTACAGCACTCACAGACAGTGTCACTGACGGCATCTGCTGGCCTGTTGCTCAAGGTAATCATATTCGGTGCCGACATTAGATAAGATTCTGCACCGATGCGGAGCTAGATTAGCGGATGATAGGACGTCAGATTTAATGCCCCGTGGTTTCCCTTAATCGTTTAAGCAGAAGGTCAAGACGGCCCCTTGAAAGACTAGAAAGATCACTGCCGACGTACTACCGCTTCTCTCGTATTTCGATTGTACACGTGTACCCCCACTATGATGACGTTGTTGTTGGATGGACGTCTACAACTAATTTACCTTTCTTCCTTAGTTCTGGTCCGCATTAAAGTTACACGTTATTACTAAAAATGATTCATCCATGTAGTAAATTACAAATATCGTGTAAACTAGAAAATATCTTTTGTCTACATTTGAGTTTTATATTTCATTTCCGTCATATCATGCTTGACATACAATGAGGTGACAGAAGTCATGGAATAGCGATATGTACACATGTGTTTAATGGAAAATGTTTCAGACGTGCCTTCGGCCGCACGCCGGGAATTAACATTAACAGACGTTGAATACAGAATGTTAGATGGGGCTAGAAGCATAGGCTCGTCATCATAACGGTTGGACCCCACACGACTGGAAATAGTGGCCTGCTAAGATGAATCCCGATTTCAGTTGGTAAGAGCTGATGGTAGGATTCGAGTGTGGCGCAGACCCTACAAAGCCATGGAGCCAAGTTGTCAACAAGGCACTGTGCAAGGCGGTGGTGGCTCCATAATTGTGGAGGCTGTGTTAACGAGGAAGGCATTGGGTCCCTTGGTCCAACTGAACCGACCATTCACTGGAAATGACTACTTGGAGACTATCTGCGACCATTCATGGACTTCATGTTTTCTACAAACGATCGTTTTTTTTATGGATAACAATGTGCCACGTCTCTGGGTCACAGTTGTTCGCCACTGGTTTGAAGAACTTTCTGGACTGTATGAGCGAATGATTTGGCCGCCCAAATCGCGCGACGTGAGTCCCATCGAACATTTGTGGGACATAATCGAGAGGTGCACAAAATCCTGCACCGCCGGCACTTTTGCAGTCATGGACGGCTACAGAGGCAGCATGACTCAGTATTTCTGCAGGGGACTTCCAACGTCTTGTTGAGACCATGCCACCATTAGCTGCTACACTATGCCAGGGTAAAAGAAGGTCCGGGACCATATTAGGAGGTATCCCATGACTTTTGTCACCTCAGTGTGCTTTGGCATATTTCTATCCCGTTAAACTTACACCTACTCTTTCTTCCTAGATTTAGGCAAACTAGCGTATACACTCCTGGAAATGGAAAAAAGAACACATTGACACCGGTGTGTCAAACCCACCGTACTTGCTCCGGACACTGCGAGAAGGCTGTACAAGCAATGATCACACGCACGGCACAGCGGACACACAAGGAACCGCAGTGTTGGCCGTCGAATGCCGCTAGCTGCGAAGCATTTGTGCACCGCCGCCGTCAGTGTCAGCCAGTTTGCCGTGGCATACGGAGCTCCATCGCAGTCTTTAACACTGGTAGCATGCCGCGACAGCGTGGACGTGAACCGTATGTGCAGTTGACGGACTTTGAGCGAGGGCGTATAGTGGGCATGCGTGAGGCCGGGTGGACGTACCGCCGAATTGCTCAACACGTGGGGCGTGAGGTCTCCACAGTACATCGATGTTGTCGCCAGTGGTCGGCGGAAGGTGCACGTGCCCGTCGACCTGGGACCGGAACGCAGCGACGCACGGATGCACGCCAAGACCGTAGGATCCTACGCAGTGCCGTAGGGGACCGCACCGCCACTTCCCAGCAAATTAGGGACACTGTTGCTCCTGGGGTATCGGCGAGGACCATTCGCAACCGTCTCCATGACGCTGGGCTACGGTCCCGCACACCGTTAGGCCGTCTTCCGCTCACGCCCCAACGTCGTGCAGCCCGCCTCCAGTGGTGTCGCGACAGGCGTGAATGGAGGGACGAATGGAGACGTGTCGTCTTCAGCGATGAGAGTCGCTTCTGCCTTGGTGCCAATGATGGTCGTATGCGTGTTTGGCGCCGTGCAGGTGAGCGCCACAATCAGGACTGCATACGACCAAGGCACACAGAGCCAACACCCGGCATCATGGTGTGGGGAGCGATCTCCTACACTGGCCGTACACCTCTGGTGATCGTCGAGGGGACACTGAATAGTGCACGGTACATCCAAACCGTCATCGAACCCATCATTCTACCATTCCTAGACCGGCAAGGGAACTTGCTGTTCCAACAGGACAATGCACGTCCGCATGTATCCCGTGCCACCCAACTTGCTCTAGAAGGTGTAAGTCAACTACCCTGGCCAGCAAGATCTCCGGATCTGTCCCCCATTGAGCATGTTTGGGACTGGATGAAGCGTCGTCTCACGCGGTCTGCACGTCCAGCACGAACGCTGGTCCAACTGAGGCGCCAGGTGGAAATGGCATGGCAAGCCGTTCCACAGGACTACATCTAGCATCTCTACGATCGTCTCCATGGGAGAATAGCAGCGTGCATTGCTGCGAAAGGTGGATATACACTGTACTAGTGCCGACATTGTGCATGCTCTGTTGCCTCTGTCTATGTGCCTGTGGTTCTGTCAGTGTGATCATGTGATGTATCTGACCCCAGGAATGTGTCAATAAAGTTTCCCCTTCCTGGGACAATGAATTCACGGTGTTCTTATTTCAATTTCCAGGTGTGTATATCGACGCTGAAATTAAAGAAATCTCAACTTGCTAACTAATAACATCCTTATATCAGTAAATTACTATGTTGTTGTTGTGGTCTTCAGTCCTGAAACTGGTTTGATGCAGCTCTCCATGCTACTCTATCCTGTGCAAGCTTCTTCATCTCCCAGTACCTACTGCAACCTACGTCCTTCTGAATCTGCTTAGTGTAGTCATCGCTTGGTCTCCCTCGGCGATTTTTACCCTCCACGCTGCCCTCCAATACTAAATTGGTGATCCCTTGATGCCTCAGAACATGTCCTACCAACCGATCCCTTCTTCTGGTCAAGTTGTGCCACAAACTTCTCTTCTCCCCAATCCGATTCAGTACTTCCTCATTAGTTATGTGATCTACCCATCTAATCTTCAGCATTCTTCTGTAGCACCACACTTCGAAAGCTTCTATTCTCTTCTTGTCCAAACTATTTATCGTCCATGATTCACTTCCATACATGGCTACACTCCATACAAATACTTTCAGAAATGACTTCCTGACACTTAAATCTATACTCGATGTTAACAAACTTCTCTTCTTCAGAAACGCTTTTCTTGCCATTGCCGGTCTACATTTAATATCCTCTCTACTTCTCACCATCATCAGTTATTTTGCTCCCCAAATAGCAAAACTCCTTTACTACTTTAAGTGTCTCACTCCCTAATCTAATTCCCTCGGCATCACCTGACTTAATTCGACTACATTCCATTATCCTCGTTTTGCTTTTGTTGATGGTAATCTTATATCCTCCTTTCAAGACACTATCCATTCCGTTCAACTGCTCTTCCAAGTCCTTTGCCGTCTCTGACAGAATTACAATGTCATCGGCGAACCTCAAAGTTTTTATTTCTACTCCATTGATTTTAATACCTACTCCGAATTTTTCTTTTGTTTCCTTTACTGCTTGCTCAATATACAGACTGAATAACATCGGGGATAGGCTACAACCCTATCTTACTCCCTTCCCCACCACTGCTTCCCTTTCATGTCCCTCGACTCTTATAACTGCCATCTGGTTTCTGTACAAATTGTAAATAGCCTTTCGCTCCCTGTATTTTAACGCTGCCACCTTCAGAATTTGAAAGAGAGTATTCCAGTCAACATTGTCAAAAGCTTACTCTAAGTCTACAAATGCTAGAAACGTAGGTTTGCCTTTTCTTAATCTAGCTTCTAAGATAAGCCGTAGGGTCAGTATTGCCTCACGTGTTCGAACATTTCTACGGAATCCAAACTGATCTTCCCCGAGGTCGGCTTCTACCAGTTTTTCCATTCGTCTGTAAAGAACTCGAGTTAGTATTTTACAGCTGTGACTTATTAAACTGATAGTTCGGTAATTTTCACATCTGTCAACACCTGCTTTCTTTGGGATTGGAATTATTACATTCTACCTGAAGTCTGAGGGTATTTCGCCTGTCTCATACATCTTACTCACCAGATGGTAGAGTTTTGTCAGGACTGGCTCTCGCAAGGCCGTCAGTAGTTCCAATGGAATGTTGTCGACTCTGGGGGCCTTGTTTCGACTCAGGTCTGTCAGTGCTCTGTCAAACTCTTCACGCAGTATCGTATATCCCATTTCATCTTCATCTACATCCTCTTCCATTTCCATAATATTGTCCTCAAGTACATCGCCCTTGTATAAACCCTCCATATACTCCTTCCACCTTTCTGCTTTCCCTTCTTTGCTTAGAACTGGGTTTCCATCTGAGCTCTTGATGTTCATACAAGTGGTTCCCTTATCTACAAAGGTCTCTCTAATTTTCCTGTAGGCAGTATCTATCTTACCCCTAGCGATACATGCCTCTACATCCTTGCATTTGTCCTCTAGCCATCCCTGCTTACCCATTTTGCACTTCCTGTCGATCTCATTTTTGAGACGTTTGTATTCCTTTTTGCCTGCTTCATTCACTGCATTTTTATATTTTCTCGTTTCATCAATTAAATTCAATATTTCTTCTGTTACCCAAGGATTTCTAGCAGCCCTCGTCTTTTTAACTACTTTATCCTCTGCTGCCTTCACTACTTCATCCCTCAGAGCTACCCATTCTTCTTCTACTGTATTTCTTTCCCCTATTCCTGTCAATTGTTCCCTTATGCTCTCCCTGAAACCCTGTACAAGCTCTGGTTCTTTCAGTTTATCCAGTTCCCATCTCCTTAATTTCCCACATTTTTGCAGTTTCTTCAGTTTTAATCTACAGGTCATAATCAATAGATTGTTGTCAGAGTCCACATCTGCCCCTGGATATGTCTTACAACTTAAAACCTGGTTCCTAAATCTCTGTCTTACCATTATATAATCTATCTGATACCTTTTAGTATCTCCAGGGTTCTTCCATGTATACAACTTTCTTTCATGATTCTTAAACCAAGTGTTAGCTATGATTAAATTGTGCTCTGTGCAAAATTTTACTAGGCGGCTTCCTCTTTCATTTCTTAGCCCCAATCGATATTCACCTACTATGTTTCCTTCTCTCCCTTTTCCTACACTCGAATTCCAGTCACCCATTACTATTAAATTTTCGTCTCCCTTCACTATCTGAATAATTTCTTTTATTTCATCGTACATTTCTTCAATTTCTTCGTCATCTGCAGAGCTAGTTGGCATATAAACTTGTAGTACTGTAGTAGGTGTGGGCTTCGTATCTATCTTGGCCACAATAATGCGTTCACTATGCTGTTTGTAGTAGCTTACCCGCATTCCTATTTTCCTATTCATTATTAAACCTACTCCTGCATTACCCCTATTTGATTTTGTGTTTATAACCCTGTAGTCACCTGACCAGAAGTCTTGTTCCTCCTGCCACCGAACTTCACTAATTCCCACTATATCTAACTTTAACCTATCCATTTCCCTTTTTAAATTTTCTAACCTACCTGCCCGATTGAGTGATCTGACATTCCACGCTCCGATCCGTAGAACGCCAGTTTTCTTTCTCCTGATAACGACATCCTCGTGAGTAGTCCCCGCCCGGAGATCCGAATGAGGGACTATTTTACGTCCGCAATATTTTACCCAAGAGGACGCCATCATCATTTAATCATACAGTAAAGCTGCATGTCCTCGGGAAAAATTACGGCTGTAGTTTCTCCTTGCTTTCAGCCGTTCGCAGTACCAGCACAGCAAGGCCGTTTTGGTTAATGTTGCAAGGCCAGATCAGTCAATCATCCAGACTGTTGCCCCTGCAACTACTGAAAAGGCTGCTGCCCCTCTTCAGGAACCACACGTTTGTCTGGCCTCTCAACAGATACCCCTCCGTTGTGGTTGCACCTACGGTACGGCCATCTGTATCGCTGAGGCACGCAAGCCTCCCCACCAGCGGGAAGGTCCATGGTTCATGGGGGGTAAATTACTTTATATTCTCTAAAATGGACAGTCCCTGAAGGTTAATTGATCAAACACAGAAAATTAGTATTTTCCTGGGAGATACTTATGACTCACAGCTCAGTATCTTACCAGAATGAAGTTCAGAGAGATTCTACTCTTCAACAGCGACCGATGGTTTTCTGATACTACATCCTGCTAGTTCTAGTGCGCCAGGTCTGAGGTGTAACTTTATATCGTGTGGAACATCTTACGCTCTCTCCTGCCAAAATCTTCAGTTGCAGCACTCTTCTGCACTCTTTCTCAAGTTTCATTTTGCCTGAGAGAGTATGTTTTCATAAAGATACAATCCCACTTCAACTACTTGTCTTTCTGAGATATTATCGACAAGCAATTGTTCCAATCAGACGACATGTCTTAATATTACTAGGAAAACTGACAGAATTCGAAGCTACGGTACATGATTTAAATTTTCCGTGTCACTGCGCTACGAATATGGAAAACTCAAATTTTGAGTTTTTTATATGAATTTCTAGAATTATATATTTAATAATTTCAGTCTGGCATTATTTGTCAAAAACATGCATGAACCGCATCACTTATTACGTTCTCTCCACTTACCGAGTCATTACTTTAGTCATGATGTATAACCAGCTTTCGTGCATCGATAGCAATGGCTAAAACTTCCTCCATCATCGCTGACAAAATTAAGTGCTGAGCACAACGAGCGTAATAGAATTCAGATAGAATCATTCCGTAGGGCATCATAGTTGCTTGTGTGTCTGAAAATAGTGTGACGCAATATCAACCACGTATGTTCAAGTACACTTGACAATGGTTGAATTAGACACCTACCTTGTAATGTATACAACATTGTTTCATCAAAATGGCGGTGGCGGCTCCATAGACGCCATAACTGTAGAGGAGCCATCGTGATCTATGTCTCCCACAATTCACGGAATCTGATTAAAATGAGTCCGAAAGGTGTGCACATTTCTCTCAGTAGACGTGCTCGGTAGAACCCACACAAGCGTATTCATGTCGTAAAATGTTCTTCAGACCATTTTGACTCAACTGGCGCCTTATGTTGCTCAAGGAACAGGTCGAATACGTTTTTTTGCCGATCGCCGTTGAGAGCGGGACTCATCACTGAAGGCAATTCTGGCCCAGTGAATGACATTCCAGGCCGAAGACGTGTCTGGAGACGCCCCAGACAGCGGTGCGCTACCAACCAAACTAACGCGCGCCATTCGGCCTGACAGCTAGGTGTGATGATCTTTGGTGCCTTTTCATTTCATAGCAGGGCGATATTCTATGCTCCGTTTTTTTGCACTTCATGGCAAGTCATCTTCGACTTACATTTCAGCAAGATAATGCCTGCTCGCACACGGTGAGAGTTTCCACTGTGTTCTTCGTAATTTCGAATCTTACTTCGATTAGTAAGGTTGCTAGATCGCTCCCCAATAGCGAACATTTGGAGCGTCATGGGAAGAGCACATTCAACCAACTCGGGGCTTTTAACGATCTAACGCGCAAATTGGACAGAATTCGGCACGATATCCCTCTGCAGGTCATCCAACAACTCTGTCAATTAATGCCAAGACGAATAACTGCTTGCGTAGGGGTCAGAGGTAGATCAACACGTTACTTTCTTGCTCAATTGGTGAAGCTCTTTCTTAATCATCCATTTTTTCCTAAATTGTAATCATTTGTTTGTCCGTATTTGTACATCACGAACACCGATTTCTGTCATATTCGGATAATTCCTTGGTGGTGCGTAGGTTTTTTTGTCTTAGAGTACATATTACCATACAGATCAGACCACCTCCATTTACATCTGATAAGATTATTGTGAAGTAAAAGATACATTAAGCAATCGATTTCTCTTTTATAGGTTTTAAACGCTATTTCAACTCGCCTCTTAAATGTAATCCAAATGTGATACCGCACAATATCTGGATCACTTATCTTATCATTGTCACGAATTAATTCAGTGAGATTCATGAGCTTATGTGTAGTCACTAATGGCTCTATCTCATTTAGATTACACTTCAGAAAAGTATAAAATTGCCAGTAACTACAACCACATACGTTTATAGCTCAAGAAGAGCACCTGATTCTGACAAACTAATAAAAGACAAAAACTAATTATCAGCACATTAACAAGAATCGTTATCCTTAAGCATAACATAATAGAATCGATGAAGTTGAATCAAATCTGTGGAAGAAAAGTCAGACTTAGAATTGTCTCAGTTTGTTAGTATGTTGCGTACTAGAGACGAGTATTGCAATAGAGGAAGTTGAATGAGTTCTATGGAAGAAAAGCCAACGATAGAATTGACTCAAGTTGTCAGCTTGTTCAGTACTGGAGAGGAACCCACTTGTTCACTGTTGAACAGGCACACTTATACATTTGCACACTCGCTATAAGCAATTCATAACCATTAACACTTGCCTAGCGCTGCCTTTGACATAGTAGATAACGCGTCAAAGTGCTGCTTGTGTCCGCATCTTTGCTGGTCTGGTGTGGTCAGCACTGAAGAGCGGACCTCGGCGTCGGGAACTTACCAGCTGGTCACCGACTGACAGGTGCTGCGGTTGTCTCAGCAGCTCCTTGTGTCTATCGCTCATCTGGTTCGTCGGCTGGTTCATTGGCTGGCCTGTTCAAATACGGCTCTACAAAATTCATGTGCACTACGATAGAGTGAAATGTCAATGCGGGATAAGTCTTTGATGTGTCCATTGCAACTTTGTGTTGTTGATGTTGGAAAGTCTACAGCGACGTCATTCACAAGCCATTGATCGTTTCGTAAGGGCTGAGCTTCATGTTGGTGTAGACTATCATGTTGTAAGTGGTTCAATGAACTGTCTCCACCGGTTCATTCCCCTCCAGATGAGGTGACATTGCTCTTAACTCGCCAATTTTCAGAACGCTGCTTACTTGCTTGTTCACTAATTATAGAAGATGGAGAGCCATATTTCAAAGACCAGTCTTTAACAAGCACACAACATACGGTCTGAGCACTTTGGTCCAGAATTTGTGTGACTAATAGACATAGTCGGAAGTGATCCAGAATAAACCGGCCCCTGTGATCGAGTGGTTCTAGGCGCTTCAGTCTGGAACCACGCTGCTGCTACGGTCGCAGGTTCGAATCCTGCCTCGGGCATGGATGTATGTGATGTCCTTAGGTTAGTTAGGTTTAAATAGTTTTAAGTCTAGGGGACTGACGATCTCAGATGTTAAGTCCCATAGTGCTTAGAGCCATTTGAACCATTTTGATCCAGAATAGACAAGATATAAGGATTTCCATCTTCTGTTTTTTGATAAGGGACCTACAATATAAAGACATACTTGTTCGAAATGTTTACTCGTTTCTGGTTGTTCTTGCAGATGTGTTTTAGTTTTGGCAACATGATTCTGCTTATTACATGAACCAAAATGTGACACTCAACAGTAAGCATCTGCTTTCCTGCTTGGCCACCAATAAATTAGTGCTACTCACAGGTCAGTTGCTGTTTCGTCACTGTACACTTTCTCTCGTTGGCTTTCTGGCACTACCTTAGGATTCACTTTAGCAGTGCTGTTGTAAAGTATTCCATCAATAACTTCGAATTTAGAATTTTGTTTCCAGGATTGACGCTGCATGTTGGCCTATAGTGTGCTCATTAATTCCTCTTTTCCGCCAATTGCGAAACGGAATCCATCTACACCGCTCTGTATTTGTCCGGGTCGTTGAACTACCCTGACGTGATTCTCATCTAAATGAAAGACCCAGCTAGTTAATCTACATCTACATCTACACTCCGCAAGCCACCTGACGGTGTGTGGCGGAAGGTACCTTGAGTCGCGTATTGTTCGTGGAAAGAAGGATTGTCGGTATGCCTCTGTGTGGGCTCTAATCTCTCTGATTTTATCCTCGTGGTCTCTTCGCGAGATATACGTAGGAGGGAGAAATATACTGCTTGACTCCTCGGTGAAGGTATGTTCTCGAAACTTCAACAAAAGCCCGTACCAAGCTACTGAGCGTCTCTCCTGCACAGTCTTCCACTGGAGTTTATCTATCATCTCCGTAACACTTTCGCGATTACTAAATGATCCTGTAACGAAGCGCGCTGCTCTCCGACGGATCTTCTCTATCTCTTCTATCAACCCTATCTGGTACGGATCCCGCACTGCTGAGCAGTATTCAAGCAGTGGGCGAACAAGCGTACTGTAACCTACTTCCTTTGTTTTCGGATTGCATTTCCTTACGATTCTGCTGCTGGGTTCCGTCAGGCTTAGCAATCATTTCAGTGCAGCATCTATTACTACAGTGAATTATTGGCCGACTGGAAAACATCCGTTTCACAGGGTGTACAAGAATTAATTCCCTATTGAAAATTGTTTATAACTTTTTTAATACTTAACTAATTTTCATAAAAGAAAATATTTTGTTACTTACAATAGTAGAATTTGTTACCATTTACGTCAGTGCAAATACAAGTGGCAGACCATAGCGCAACGTCTAATCTTGCGTGTGGAGGCTCAGATGGCATCCTGGGAAGAAGTATGACACTGTGTTGTATAAGTACAGAGATGGTGGTGAAGTGTGAAAGGACCTTGTGTCTAGATAGCTGCGAAGCCCATAAGGTATTGCCACTCGAAGCTAACGGGCACAGGTCCTGTATCAAGTGTTAGGAGGAATGGTCGACCCTCAACATGCAGGAGTGAGGCAAATGTGCAGATAGTTCAGGAAATTTTCTGTCGAAGTTCTCAGAAATCACACAGAAAGGCGTCTCGCGTAGGTCGTTTAACCCGTCTTACAATCCGAACTGTTCTCAAGAAAGAATGAATTTTCATCCATGGAGACCATTTTACCAGGAATTTTCGCCGGAAGACTGTTATCATCGACTGGAGTGCGGGGATATGATGCTCGCGTGCTAAGAAGACTTGTCCAATATTTTCGATGATATCCTGTGGTCAGATGAAGCCATGTTTAATGTCAGGGGGTTTGTTAACTGGCACAGTTGTTATTATTGGACAGCAGAGTGTCTGAGGTTTGTTATTGAACAAAGTCAGTATCGCCCAAAGATCACTGTGTGGTGCTGCATATCTCATTCCGATCACAATGAATGGAGAACAATACTTTGATATGCTTGAAAATAATGTTCTCGGTATTGCATCCAAATGAAATGAAATGAGCGTTTGGCGTCATTGATCGGGAGGCCCCTTACAGGGCAGATTCTGCCGCCTTGGTGCAGGTCTTATTACATTCGACGCCACATTGGACGACGTACGCTTCGGATGGGGATGAAATGATGATGAGGACAATACAACACCCAGTCCTTGAGCAGAGAAAATCCCCAACCCAGCCGGGAATCGAATTCGGGCCCCTTAGGACGGCAGACAGTCAGGGTGACCATTTTTTAAATTTATTTTGTTAGTTATGGTTCGTTGTATTTCGTCGTAGCACACGTCACATGACATCCGTTGAAGTTCGTTGTTGATCTTTTCACTCAGTTTTTTTTTATTGCAGAGGCCAACCAGCTCTCTGACCGAACACCCTGAGCTACCGTGCCGGCACCATTCAGCTATCGGGGCGGACACCTGTATCCCCATGAGACAATTGCAATGACCTAATCTTTAGGTAAGATGGGTCCACGCCTCACTTCGCGTATCCTGTATGCATGTGGCTCGACAGCCATTGTCCAGGACGCTAGCTGGGACATCGTGGCTCCCTCAAATGGCCGACAGGGAGTCCTGAACTAACGTCCTGCGATTTCTTCTTCAGGGAAGGGTGAAAGAGGAAGTTTATCGCAGAAAAACAAAAGCTCTTCAGGAATTGGAGGAGCGAATTCACCAAGTTCTTGGAAACATACCGCTGGGTTATCTGCAGTAATCTGTCACACACACACATGCACATACATTTGCGGAAACTGGTAGATAATAGTGGCATTTATGCTGAATTATAGCAATGCTTATAAATTCTATCATTGAAAAATTGCTTGTTGCTGTGTTGTTGTTGTTATGATCTTTGGTCCAGAGACTGGTTTGATGCAGTTCTTCTTGCTACCCTATCCTGTGCAAGCTTCTTCATCTCTAAGTACTGGAAACTACACCCTTCTGAATCTACTTATTGTATTCACCCCTTGGTCTCTCACTACGATTTCTACCCTCCACACTTCCCTCCAATACGAAATTGGTGATCCCTTGATGACTCAGAACGTGTCCTACCAGCCAATCCCTTCTTCTACGAACCAATCCCTTCTTCTTGTACTACAGATTCCTCTTCTCCCCAATTCTGTTCAGTACCTCCTCATGAGTTCGTGATCTACCCATCTAATCTGCAGCATTCTTCTGAGCACCACATTTCGAAAGCTTTTATTCTCTTCTTGTCTAAACTACTTATCGTCCATGTTTCACTTCAATAAATGGCTACATTACATACAAATACTTTCAGAATCGACTTCCCGACACTTAAATCTATACTCGATGTTAAGAAATTTATCTTCTTAAGAAACGCTTTCCTTACCATTGCCGTCTACATTTTATACTCTCTCTACTTCGATCATCATCAGTTATTTTGCTCCCCAAATAGCAAAACTCCTTTACTACTTTAAGTGTCTCATTTCCTAATCTAATTCCCTCAGCATCATCTGATTTAATGCGACTACATTCCATTATCTTCGTTTTATTTTTGTTCATGTTCATCTTATATCCTCCTTTCAAGACACTGTCCTATCTATTCAACTGCTCTTCCAGGTCCTTTGCTGTCTCTTCAGATTTGCAATGTCATCGGCAAACTTCAAAATTTTTATTTCTTTTCCGTGGATTCTAATCCCTACTCCGAATTTTCCTTTCGTTTCCTTCACTGCTTGCTTAGTATACAGACTGAATAACATCGGGGATAGGCTACAACCCTGTCTCACTCCCTTCTGAAACACTGCTTCCCTTTCATGCCCCTCGACTCTTATAACTTCCATCTGGTTTCTGTACAAATTGTAAATAGCCTTTTGCTCCCTGTATCTGATCCCTGTCACCTTAATAGTTTGAAAGAGAGTATTCCAGTCAACATTGTCGAAAGCTTTCTCTAAGACTACAAATGCCAGAGAAATAGGATTGCCTTTGCTTAACCTAAGTTCTAAGATAGAACCAAACTGATCTGTCCCAGGGTCGGTTTCTACCAGTCCTTCAATTCGTCTGTACATAATTCGTGTCAGTATTTTGTAGCCGTGACTTATTAAACTGATAGTTCGGTAGGTTTCACACCTGTCAACACCTGCTTTCTTTGGGATTGGAATTATTATATTCTTCTTGAAGTCTGAGGGCATTTCTCCTGTCTCATACATCTTGCTCACCAGATGGAAGAGTTTCGTCATAGTTGGCTCTCGCAGGCTATCAGTAGTTCTAATGGAATGTTGTCTACTCCGGGGGCCGTGTTACGACTTAGATCTTTCAGTGCCCTGTCAAATTCTTCACGCAGTGTCATATCTGCCATTTCATCTTCATCTACGTCCTCTTCCATTGCCATAATATTACCCTGAAGTACATCGCCCTTGTATAGTTTCTCTATATACTCCTTCCGCCTTTCTGCTTTCCCTTTTTTGCTTAGAAACGGTTTTCCACATGAGCTCTTTATATTCATATAGGTAGTTCTCTTTCCTGCAAAGGTCCCTTTAATATACCTGTAGGCTGTGTCTCTCTTACCCCTAGTGATATATGCCTCTACATCCTTACATTTTTCTTCTAGCCATCCCTGCTTAGCCATTTTGCACTTCCTGTCGATCTCATTTTCGAGACTTTTGTATTCCTTTGCGCCTACTTCATTTACTGTATTTTTATATTTTCTTCTTTCATCAATTAAATTAAATATCTCTTCTATTACCAAAGGATTTCTACTAGCCCTTGTCTTTTTACCTACTTGATGCGCTGTTGCCTTCACTATTTCATCTCTCAAAGGTACCCATTCTTCTTCTACTGTATTTCTTTCCCCCATTCTTGTCAGTCGTTCCCATCTTCTTAAAATGCCACCCTTTTGCAGTTTCCCACCATATCTAACTTTAACCCATCCATTTCCCTTTTTAAATTTTCTAACCTACCTGCCCTGTTAAGAGATCTGACATTCTACTCTCCGATCCGTAGTTTTTTTTCTCCTGATAACGACATCCTTCTGAGTAGTACCCACCTGGCCGGCCGCGGTGGTCTCGCGGTTCTAGGCGCGCAGTCCGGAACCGTGCGACTGCTACGGTCGCAGGTTCGAATCCTGCCTCGGGCATGGGTGTGTGTAATGTCCTTAGGTTAGTTAGATTTAAGTAGTTCTAAGTTCTAGGGGACTGATAACCACAGCAGTTGAGTCCCATAGTGCTCAGAGCCATGTTTAGTACCCACCTGGAGATCGAAATGGAAGATTGATTTACCTCCGGAATATTTTACCCAATAGGATGACATCATCATTTAACCTTACTGTAAAGCTGCATGCCCTCGGGAAAAATTACGGCTGTTGTTTGCCCTTGCTTTCAGCTGTTCACAGTACCAGCACAGCAAGGCCGTATTGGTTAATGTTACAAGGCCAGATCAGTCAATCATCCAGACTGTCGCCCCTGCAACTACTGAAAACGCTGCTGTCCCTCTTCAGGAACCACACGTTTGTCTGGCCTCCCAACAGATACCCCTCCATTGTGGTTGCAACTATGGTACGGCTATCTGAATCACTGAGGCGTGCAAGCCTCCCCACCAACGGCAAGGCCCATGGTTCATGGGGGAAAAAATTGGTTCAGTACTGAAAAAATAACACATAATTGTTAAAAAGGAGTTAATTCTCAGTCACTGTGTAGTTTATGCAAGAGATAAATGGTCATTGTTCCTTTTTTGTTGCCAAATAACTGCATTCGACACCGTTCAAAAAACAAGAAGCGAATGAAATTTGATGCTCCTCCTACGATTTGTTGTGATAAGTCTGCGCCAATTGGAAAATTATTACCGTCAGTATCTAGGACAAAGATGATATATCTCCGTCATCTGACAGCAAGGTTGCAATGTCCATCGTCCGGGATTCGCAGGTGCCGGTAAGAGGGATTAGCCTGCTGTCACATTTGCCTGCCTGCCGATGTGAAGCCGGCTGTAACACTGAATGGGGCTACACTAAAGTCTTTACAACATCATGAGTGTTTGATAACTGAGGAATGCCTGGAATTATTTGAAAAAAAGAAAAAATAGGACACAATAAACATGGATGACCCATTTAAAATAAGTTAACAATTAACAATAAAACAAAGGAATTATTGTACGATTAAATTAACCAGAACAGCTATAAAAGGCTGTAAAGACGAAACAGTAATCATCTAGATAGACAATACTGTGTAAAGATTTAAAATTAAAAATATAGAATATTAAGCAAGATCATCTAGAATAAGCTAGGCCAGTAGCTGAACAATGATCAGAAATTAATTGAGCTTATAATTTTCCACTGGAATGACCAGTACCTCAACCATTGCTCACAGCAGCACAAAATCAAGTCGTAAGGGACGACATGTGTAAGGCGTCCACATTTTTCAGATCTTACATGAGCTCCATAATTACAATACAGAATAAAATCCCCAGAAAAAAGCTCTATATTGTTAACAGGAAGTAATTGTAATAATCTCATGTACATAATTAAAAAAAACAATATGTACCCTTATAATGACAGGGGCATGCCTAAATGAGATAACGTGTATGCGAGTGGCTAGTGGCATTAGGAAACCCCAACAAACATCAACAAAAGAAGGCCCAGCTGCAGCGCAGAAAGAAATAAGGTGAGAACAATATAATACCTTTTAAATAAACACAGACGAGACCATGGGTAAGTGGCTAGCCAGCATTAACATGGCTAGCGGCGACCCGGCAAGAAAAATAAAAATTCACCTATAATGATGAAGAATTTGGCTGAAGCCATACTGTGTGTCGTAGAAGAGACACGGTGGGGAGAGTCATCTCATATAAAAGCTTTTTTGAGAACAGAACTAACAGAAGTCTCTCTCGTCTTGCAGTGGACCACACCTCTATGTGGAAAAATAGCGAAGACATTGAGACCTTTGCATCTGAAAAGTGAGGGCGGTACGCTTCACGTATCGTGGTGACAGATGTAGAGTGCTAGATCATATTCCTGTGGGAATTTTTGCGGGAAGAGCATAATGAACGTCGCTCCATACCTTAGCGAGTGTGCAATAGCCATTATTTTGACTAGGGAAAATTTAACGTTCTACAGAACGCAGTAAAGTTGAGATTGAGTGATTCAGTCAAGGCCAGAATGGGGAATTAGCGTTTCAGATCCAGCACAGACACAACGCCGCCGCAGTTCCACTTGGTAATGTTCCAATGCGCATTAAGCGACATTGAATGTTGAGTCGAGTGTTTGCTCACTCCAACCTGCGTACGCTTTGAATATAGAATTTCAAGAGTTCAATACTAACATTGTAAGTAGGCTTTTAGGTTTTCTTATTGGTAACGCCACGTAGCGCTCCGTATGAAAATCACTGGCTGTGCTGTGTGCAGTCTGTGGCTAGTTTGCATTGTTGTCTGCCATTGTAGTGTTGGGCAGCTGGATGTTAACAGCGCGTAGCGTTAGGCAGTTGGAGGTGAGCCGCCAGCAGTGGTGGATGTGGAGAGAGAAATGGAGGAGTTTTGAAATTTGTAAGCCTGGATGTCATGAACTATATATATTATGACATTTGATGATATTAAGGTAAATACATTGTTTGTTCTCTATTAAAATCTTTCATTTGCTAACTATCCCTATCAGTAGTTAGTGCCTTCCGTAGTTTGAATCTTTTTTATTTAGCTGGCAGTAGTGGCGCTCGCTGTATTGCAGTAGTTCGAGTAACCAAGATTTTTGTGAGGTAAGCGATTTGTGAAACGTATAGGTTAATGTTAGTCAGGGCCATTTTTTTGTAGGGATTTTTGAAAAACAGATTGCGTTGCGCTAAAAATATTGTGTGTCAGTTTAAGCACAGTCTTGTATAATTTTTCTAAGGGGACGTTTCAACATACTCTCACCGAGCGAGATGGCGCAGTGGTTAGCACACTGGACTTGTATTCGGGAGGACGACGGTTCAATCCCGTCTCCGGCCATCCTGATTTAGGTTTTCCGTGATTTCCCTAAATCGTTTCAGGCAAATGCCGGGATGGTTCCTTTAAAAGGGCACGGCCGATTTCCTTCCCAATCCTTCCCTAACCCGAGCTTGTGCTCCGTCTCTAATGACCTCGTTGTCGACGGGACGTTAAACACTAAACACCACCACCAACATACCCTCCACTGAGTACATGTCACGTGATCCATAGCATTTCTTTAAGGACATATACTTCAAACCATTAAGTTCGGAATTGGTGTGGGCTTCATCAGAAACAGTTTTTGGTCTGTGTACTAATGTATTTAAGACTGATCTCTTCTGGATTGGATGGTAAAAACTCTGGGCGCTAAGATATAAATTAGAATGCGTCGGTTTGCAGTATCCTGAGTGGCTGAGACGCCCACCCGACTTTCGTTGCACCAAAACATATAAAAATGGCAGCCTTCCCTCTTTCTCTGTGTCGATAGTAAGCTGTTTGTTTGGGTGCGTGCTGTTCATGGAAGTGATCAAGAGCTTTTATGTCATGTGACAAGACCATAAACGTGTCGCCAATATAACGATAAAATGAAGATGGATGAAATGACACAAAATTTAATGCCCATTCCTCAGATTGTTCCATAAAAAGGTGTTTATTGCTGGAGTCAACGGAGAACCCATAATCATTCCAGCCGTCATTTCACTGAAATTTACCGCCATACAAGACAATGTGGTCGTTGTAACATGTCGGAAGAACTATATTGATTCAGGAAGAGAATGCTCTGCCAATGCTATTAATGTATCCTCCACAGTGGAACCACATCTAGGGTGACTAAAATATCGTTTGAGCCATTTCTAATCCGTTTAATTTTCGCAATGAACATCTGAGAGCTGTTGATGTGATGTTCACAGCTGTCTACTATCGGAGCCACCAACTTAAATATTTGGTCAACCTATATACAGGAGCAACAGTAGCGTTAAAAATAAATTGATGTCAATGAAATACCTTGCTTGTGGACTTGAAGTAATATGTACAGCCTAGCAGGTATGGGAGGTCGTGCTCTAAGATTTTTGATGAGATCCTCTGGTAGACCGCAACTCTTGAGGAGCCCCACCGTTTTTCTACTGTATATCAGAGTTGGGTCCTTTTTTAGGCGTTTTTGCATGCTTCTTCCAACAACGATACTACTTTACTGTCATATTCAGTGGTATTAAGAAAAAAGTGTCATTTCCCTTGTTAGCTGGAAGTACCACAAGATCTTTGTCTTTCCGCAATGCACAGAGACCCTGGCGTGCTGGCAGTGTGATTATTGGTGGCTACTTTATCTGACTCCCCCCATGAACCATGGACCTTGCCGTTGGTGGGGAGGCTTGCGTGCCTCAGCGATACACATGACCGTACCGTAGGTGCAACCACAACGGAGGGGTATGTGTTGAGAGGCCAGACAAACGTGTGGTTCCTGAAGAGGGGCAGCAGCCTTTTCAGTAGTTGCAGGGGCAACAGTCTGGATGATTGACTGATCTGGCCTTGCAACATTAACCAAAACGGCCTTGCTGTGCTGGTACTGCGAACGGCTGAAAGCAAGGAGAAACTACAGCCGTAATTTTTCCCGAGGACATGCAGCTTTACTGTATGATTAAATGATGATGGCGACCTCTTGGGTAAAATATTCCGGAGGTAAAATAGTCCCCCATTCGGATCTCCGGGCGGGGACTACTCAAGAGGATGTCGTTATCAGGAGAAAGAAAACTGGCGTTCTACGGATCGGAGCGTGGAATCTCAGATCCCTTAATCGGGCAGGTAGGTTAGAAAATTTAAAAAGGGAAATGGATAGGTTAAAGTTAGATATAGTGGGAATTAGTGAAGTTCGGTGGCAGGAGGAACAAGACTTCTGGTTAGGTGACTACAGGGTTATAAACACAAAATCAAATAGGGGTAATACAGGAGTAGGTTTAATAATGAATAGGAAAATAGGAATGCGGGTAAGCTACTACAAACAGCATAGTGAACGCATTATTGTGGCCAAAATAGATACGAAGCCCACACCTACTACAGTAGTACAAGTTTATATGCCAACTAGCTCTGCAGATGACGAAGAAATTGAAGAAATGTACGATGAAATAAAAGAAATTATTCAGATAGTGAAGGGAGACGAAAATTTAATAGTAATGGGTGACTGCAATTCGAGTGTAGGAAAGGGAGAGAAGGAAACATAGTAGGTGAATATGGATTGGGGCTAAGAAATGAAAGAGGAAGCCGCCTAGTAGAATTCTGCACAGAGCACAACTTAATCATAGCTAACACTTGGTTTAAGAATCATGAAAGAAGGTTGTATACATGGAAGAACCCTGGAGATACTAAAAGGTATCAGATAGATTATATAATGGTAAGACAGAGATTTAGGAACCAGGTTTTAAGTTGTAAGACATTTCCAGGGGCAGATGTGGACTCTGACCACAATCTATTGGTTATGACCTGTAGATTAAAACTGAAGAAACTGCAAAAATGTGGGAAATTAAGGAGATGGGAACGGGATAAACTGAAAGAACCAGAGCTTGTACAGAGTTTCAGGGAGAGCATAAGGGAACAATTGACAGCAGTGGGGGAAAGAAATACAGTAGAAGAAGAATGGGTAGCTCTGAGGGATGAAGTAGTGAAGGCAGCAGAGGATAAAGTAGGTACAAAGACGAGGGCTGCTATAAATCCTTGGGTAACAGAAGAAATATTGAATTTAATTGATGAAAGGAGAAAATATAAAAATGCAGTAAATGAAGCAGGCAAAAAGGAAAACAAACGTCTCAAAAATGAGATCGACAGGAAGTGCAAAATGGCTAAACAGGGATGGCTAGAGGACAAATGTAAGGATGTAGAAGCTTATCTCACTAGGGGTAAGATAGATATTGCCTACAGGAAAATTAAAGAGACCTTTGGAGAGAAGAGAACGACGTGTATGAATATCAAGAGCTCAGATGGCAACCCCGTTCTAAGCCAAGAAGGGAAGGCAGAAAGGTGGAAGTAGTGTATAGAAGGTTTATACAAGGGCAATGTACTTCACGACAATATTATGGAAATGGAAGAGGATGTAGATGAAGACGAAATGTGAGATATGATACTGTGTGAAGAGTTTGACAGAGCACTGAAAGACTTGAGTCGAAACAAGGCTCCCGGAGCAGACAACATTCCATTAGAACTACTGACGGCCTTGGGAGAGCCAGTCATGACAAAACTCTACCAGCTGGTGAGCAAGATGTATGAGACAGGCGAAATACCCTCAGACTTTAAGAAGAATGTAATAATTCCAATCTTAAAGAAAGCAGGTGCTGACAGATGTGAAAATTATCGAACTATCAGTTTAATAAGTCACAGCTGCAAAATACTAACGCGAATTCTTTACAGACGAATGGAAAAACTGGTAGATGCGGACTTCGGGGAGGATCAGTTTGGATTCCGTCGAAATGTTGGAACACGTGAGGCAATACTGACCTTACGACTTATCTTAGAAGAAAGATTAAGAAAAGGCAAACCTACGTTTCTAGCATTTGTAGACTTAGAGAAAGCTTTTGACAATGTTGACTGGAATACTCTTTTCCGAATTGTAAAGGTGGCAGGGGTAAAATACAGGGAGCGAAAGGCTATTTACAATTTGTACAGAAACCAGATGGCAGTCATAAGAGTCGAGGGGCATGAAAGGGAAGCAGTGGTTGGGAAAGGAGTGAGACAGAGTTGTAGCCTCTCCCCGATGTTATTCAATCTGTATATTGAGCAAGCAGTAAAGGAAACAATCTGATAACCTTCGTATCTGGCCTCCACCTTCAAAACACGCGGAAAATTCTGAAAGGAAATACTACACTTGCTGAAAGACGTGATCTTGTTCCGCACTCCTTTCACAATTTATTTCAGGTTTTTAATGTCTCGATGGCATGATCTTATTGCTGTTAATATGCGACGTTAAAATCTCCGTGATACTTGAGGGTGGATGGGAGCAACGTATTTTGCCTTAATTTTTCCTTAAATGCAGCAGTCTCTCTCATGCATTCATAATAGTTTGCTTTTGCCTGCTTGACCGTTTAGTTTGACAGCAGGGTGAGTGGTCTGAATGCTTTGTAGAAACAAGGAATTCCCTTTACTTATTCTCCCAAGTTGCTGTACCAACAGTCAGAACTTCGCTATTCACGTATTTTTTGTGTCGCAAAGAGGTCTCCCTAACCAAATTTAGCGAATCACGGGCCTTTCAGCCTCGTTCGAGCCTTCTATTAAAACAGCGGTTCAGTGTTGGGGCATCGTGTACCAGCGCTCGGTCGGTAAGCACTTGTCTTCCTAGTGGACTCGAAATTAGATTAAGTCGCGATGTGTTTGAGTTAGGATATTAGTAAACTTGAAAGTATCAGCACTTTCTTGTTCCCCAGCAAGTTTTTTTGTATATATTCCTGCTTACTGCGTGTGAAATTCACATAGTTTTGAGCCGCTTTGGACTTGTTGGTTTTTGCTCGATCTTGAGACCATGTGGAAAGTGTCTAATTTGTTGTTATAGTACAGTTTATGATACATATCTGTGTTCGCGATAGCAGTAATAATTTTGCTCGCCAATAATCCGAGGATTGTGAGAAGAATTTTCCCAAAAGTTACATTCCTTTAACATTCTGTAGCAAGGTCTCCAATCCAAGTAGCCTGCTTACTTATTATTTCTAGTTCTTTGCAGGCACTATGGTAAGTTTCTTTCAGCAAAGGTTAAGGTCCCACGTATACTCTCCTTTCTCGCCTAATCATTTCACATTAGTCCTTATCAAGACAGATATTTCTGTGGATGTGATAGCTAGACGGATCAGCTTATGAGGTGATATAATGAATTGCAGTAACTGGCTTTTCTTTTCATTTGCACCCAAAAGCATTACTATTTACGTTATAAATTTGATGTTTGCTTTTGAAGTTTTCTTTTTAAGTCATAATGCCCTGCCTCCCCTAGCCCCTCCCCAAGATACAGTTAACGTACGAGAATTTGGAAAAGTAGTTCAGAATTTCATAATACTTGTAAAGAACACAATTAAATCTGAATTTTGCTGTCGTACGGTCGGTCGGGCCTTGGGTTACAGCTGCGTATTGTCTGATGAACTACACACATCAATAAACGTTCTGTATCACCCTGGTTCCCAGAACTCCTGAAGATAAACGTTGACTGTGGATATTGTATCACAGACACAGTCCCTTTCACTGTTCAGAGTTGTCACTAAACCCGCCCAGAGATGTAAACAACCATGCATGAGCAACGCCTATGAGACCGAGGAGGTCGGACAGCAGATCAATTCTAGTCATTCTACCAGGAAGGAGGTACATAGTTCAACCTTGATTATACCGTCAATACCGCGATTCGATCGCGTCCGCATTGTTACTTTATGCCAGGAAGGGCTCTCGACAAGGGAAATGTCCAGGCATCACGGAGTGAACCAAAGCGATGTTGTGCAGACATCGAGCAGATACAGAGAAGGAGGAACTGTCGATGACATGCCTCCCTCAGGCCGCCCAAGGGCTCCTGCTGCGGTGGATGACCGCTACCTATGGATTATGGCTCGGAGGAACCCTGACAGCAACGCCACCATGTTGAATAATGCTTTTCGTGCGGCCACAAGACGTCGTGTTATGACTAAAACTGTGCGTAATGGGCTACATGATGCGCAACTTCATTCCCGACGTCCATGGTGAAGTCTATGTTTGCAACCACAACAACATGCAGCGCGGTACAGATGGGCCTAACAACATGCCGAATGAACCGCTCAGGATTGGCATTGCGTTCTCTTCACCGACAAGTGTCTCATAAGCCTGCAATCAGACAATCATCGGAGACGTGTTTGGAGGCAACCCGGTCAGCTGAACGCCTTAGATACACTGTCCAGCGAGTGCTGCAAGGTGGGGATTCCCTGCTGTTTTGGGGTGGCATTATGTGGAGCCGACGTACGCCGCCGGTGGTCACGGAAGGCGCGGTAACGGCTGTACGATACGTGAATGCCATCCTCCGACCGATAGTGCAACCATATCGGCAGCATATTGGCGAGTCATTCGTCTTCATGGACGACAATTCGCGCCCCCATCGTGCACATCTTATGAATGATTTCCTTCAGGATAGACTAGAGTGGCCAACATGTTTTCGAGACATGAACCCTATCGAACATGCCTGGGATAGACTGGAAATGACCGTTTATGAACGACGTGATCCATCAACCACTTTGAGGGATAAAGCAGAATCGGACCAATAGTGCTTTGATGGACTTGTGGATTGTATGTCACGACGAATACAGGCATGCATCAATGCAAGAGGACGTGTTACTGGGTATTAGAGAGGTACCGGTGTATACAGCAATCTGGACTACCACATCTGAAGGTGTCGCTGCATGTTGGTACAACATGCAATGTGTAGTTTTCATGAGCAACAAAAAGGGCGCAAATGATGTTTCTGTTCATCTCTATTCCAATTTCCTGTACAGGTTCCGGAACTCTAGGAACCGAGGTTACGCAAAACTTTTTTTGATGTGTATATATTCATGATAGGGTTTTATTTCTTCTCCGATCCGACACGATCGTTGCACATGCGACGAACACTTATAAATGAACTATTTGTCATTCTTACTCAAAGATAATTTATGTGTGTCGTTAGTTTGCACAACAAAATCCTCTTGATGTGGTGAAAGCGAGTTCGTTATTAGGGGAGGTATTCTGAAAGATACTAATTGGGCAGGTATTATATCCCACACGTAAAAATTCGTAGCTCTTCTTGATTGATAAACTTCACTGTTCTAGAAACCTATAATGCTACTCCTCACAACCAGGCACCTCGTTCATTATTTTTCCCACTGCACTGCCAGTCGTTTGATCGAATATATGCATACGATACTAGCAGAGTTTCTGTAATAAACTGTGATTGTCTTTGATCACTGCGCATATTCTTGCTCTGTCTGCCTACAACCGCAACAAGCTACGCGCTGAAGAGGGTAGTGGAACTTGAACGCCAGTATTTTACAGAACAGTTATCTCGCTGAAGCAATATGTCGAGAAGAGATGCAAATACTTACTCACGAGCGACGACGCACCAACGTGCTGCAATTGTGCATTCATTATGCTCCCCCGAGACTGAACGCGGCTGTCTGCAAATATTTTAAAGACGTACGTTTATGGCAGCACCGTACGATAGAGTTTTATTATAATTGCCTCAGAGATATATATCAAAGGAATACCTCTCAGGACAATGCCGCACTCACCAAAATAGAACGGTTAAAGCAAAATACCTGAGATTCAGGGGAAGCAACTGGACGCCATCCTAGCGCAATCTGAACCGAGCGTGCGACCGTTTTTCATCTTCTACGTCTTGCGCGCTCTAGAAAATCGATGTTACTCACGGGGTTTTCTGTTGAAATAGGCAGACCAGTCTAGTCACAGCAAGCTGTTTTCAGACTTGCTCATGACTACTTCAGCGAACTTTATAAGCTAAGTGCAAGCACAAATTCAGAACTGTATAAACTTTCTAAAGAACCTGCATACCAAGTACAGGAGGAGCAAAGGAATTCTCTCGAAACGCCGTTGAGTGAAGGACAATTAAAAAATAGAGCCTTCATGGCAGCGAAAGGGAAATCTCCAGGCCCTCGATGTTTCGTCAAACTTACTGACACAATGCTGGGGATACCATATGTTGTATGGAGCAGAGCTACAGTGCTACCTGAATTCAAAGAGGGATCCATGGTCCCTGTCATGAAGAAAGGGGGCGGCTAACAGCTTCAAAACTGCGACACATCACATTCCTTAAAGCCGACCTCGAGATAATAACGAGAGCGCTTAGGATCCGCAAGGAGCCTCTGCTACAGAAAGTGCTGCGAATCTATCAACACCGTGCTGGATCCCGTGGCAGCGTGCTATCTGCCGTGTCTAACCTCGGAAACCTTATCTGCACTTATTTTCATCGATTTTTAAAGACCTTCGATAGGACAGATCACGAATACCTGCTGGAAAAGCTACGCCAGGTGGCCTTTGGGGAAAGATGTATCAACAGCTTGCACAAACCTATATCAGGAGCATTGCCCAGGATACAGTGGAATCTCGCATAACGAGCATAATTCTTTCCAAAATCTTACTCGTAGTGCGAAACAGTCGTTAAACGAAACAAGTTACCCCAAACAAATCAATGTACAATGTCGTAATGCATTCCATTCAGAAGAAGTACTAAAAGTTTTATCTTATTCACCCCATTCACTCAAAGAAAATTATACATAGAGTATGACGTACGTTATTCACAATGAATAACTAATTGTTTTCTGTCGACGCTCCAATACTCGGCGAAAATGCGACACAGCATTACCGTCACACAGATTTGTAGCGTGCGTAGCCATTGCTTCATTGGGGCGATGATTTTCAATGTACGATGAAACAGATTCCCATGCTTTCAGCATTTCTCGTATTGATCCAGAAGATTGCAGCTTTGCTGTTACCGCCTTCTCCTCCTCCTCTGAAGAACTCCTCTCCACATCTTCCTGCTATGAAAGACACAGCAACTCCATAAGCTCTTCGATGGTCATTTCTTGGCTGTGATCTTCCACAGTCTCATAGATATCATTGTTATCCCCATCTAGTCTCGTGCTCTTGGCCAAAGACAAAATCTCGTTGACTACAGGCTCCACATGTACTGACTCAAATGCCTCAGAGCCACATTTGACAACGCACTCTGGTCAAAGCTTCTTCCAAGCGGAAGTGAGAGTTCTCTTGGTAACCCCTTCGCACACCTTTTCGATTATCCTGACGCAAGCTACGATGTTGAAGTAATATTTGCAACAATCTCTGAGAGTGAGATTAGTAGATTCAGTCAATTCAAAGCAGTGCTAAACGAGTGCTTTAGTGTAGAGCTTCTTAAAGTTATAAATAAAGTGCTGGTCCATATTCTGGAGTAACAGAGTGGTGCTGAGAGGGAGAAATAGAATCTTGATGAAATGAAGTTGTTTTTCAAATCGCCACTTGCACTGGCACAGAATAGCAGAGTGAGACGGTCTTTCATTGGCTTGTGGCTGGGCGATGCATTCTCCCCTGCTGTTATAAAGGCGTGATTTGGTATCTTTTTCCAGAATAGACCTGTGTCGTCACAATTAAAAACCTATTGCGGCAGATTACCGTCAGAGTCAAAGAGCATCTTGAAGTGTCTGATGAAGTTCTCTTCTGCCTTTGTGTTGGAGCTGGGTGCTATGTCGTGCGTGCAACGCTGTAGATGCCGGTTCTCCCCTTAAACTTCTCGAACCACCCACGA
The DNA here is from genome assembly GCF_023897955.1 of Schistocerca gregaria. NCBI lineage: Eukaryota > Metazoa > Arthropoda > Insecta > Orthoptera > Acrididae > Schistocerca > Schistocerca gregaria. The sequence goes on from NC_064923.1 coordinate 459,750,105, forward strand.
CTTCCCTCAAACACTTCTTCGGGCGCTTATGATCCTGGCGTCTTCTTAACGAGGTCGGCCAAATCACTGTCGCCTTCTCACAAATGATGTTCTCATTAATAGTGCCGCCTTGGATTTGCTTTTCATTTAACCATGTAAGAAGCAACCTTTCGACGTTGTCCAGAATAGGAAACCGTTGTTTAGATACTCTTATCACTCCGTTTAAAGCATCTGTCTTCATAATCTTGTCCTTCTTTTAGAGGGTAGTGCAAATAGTTGATGTAGACATCTTGTGTGTGCTTACTATATCAGCAACGCTCACACCACGTTGGCGTTTTTCAGTGATTTTACGTTTCATTTATAAGATCATTTTCTTTTTCTTGTGGTTGTCTTCTTGCGACTTTATCTTTGGTGACGTTTCCATGAAGGTTATTGAAATTTGCACACAAAATACCACTGCGTGGCCGGCCGGTGTGGACGAGCTGTTCTAGGCGCTTCAGTCTGGAACCGCGCGGCCACTACGGTCGCAGGTTCGAATCCTGCCTCGTGCATGGATGTGTGTGATGTCCTTAGGTTACTTAGGTTTCAGTAGTTCTAAGTCCTAGGGGACTGATGACCTCAGATGTTGAGTCTCATAGTGCTCAGAACCATTTGAACCACTGTCTGAACACAAGTTTAGAAAAAAGTGTTATCACAAGCTGCATTAAGATGGTAACAGAAAGATCGCTAAGCCCAGACTGCAGTATGGACTAAAGACATTGTTCATTTGCCGCTGCCAATAGTGGAAGGTGTTTATATTGTTGAACGTTTCTCCCGCCGCGCGCAAACGGATGACGTCACAAAAAATCGTCGTTACTCGTTCTTCGAAACATCACTCGTCAAACTAGCCATTTTTTTTATAATTTGTTTTGCTCCTTTTGCGACTTGCGCGGTAAGCGATGTTCCACTGTAATATTAAATTGTCGTCTTACGAAAGCGCTTGCCATTGGCCGATCAGTACTACACGATTGCCCCTAAGCAACCACTGTGGAACTACTCCTGGTTAAAATTGAACAATCGGTGACTGGTACGTCGATGACAAGTGTTCGGCTCTGCTGCACTGCATATGCCGATGACCTGTGCGGTTCAAAAAATGGCTCTGAGCACTATGGGACTTAACATCTGTGGTCATCAGTCCCCTAGAACTTAGAACTACTTAAACCTAACTAACCTAAGGACATCACACACATCCATGCCCAAGGCAGGATTCGAACCTGCGACCGTAGCGGTCGCGCGGTTCCAGACTGAAGCGCCTAGAACCGCACGGCCACACCGGCCGGCTGACCTGTGCGTTTCAATTTCGAAGACGCAGGATCTCAGGAAACTATGGGAGAAAGTCAAGGAATATATTACTACTATTGGTGCTCATATCAACAAGGAAAAGAAAAAACAACACTGTTCCACATTGGAAGAGCCCTAGGAGACACATTTCACATCAGCTGATGCGAGGCTGGACAGTTCCGTCGCTCTCTTGGCGTGCGATGGAAGGCTAAACCGACGGCATGGTTGCTAAGAACTGTGTAGACGTACAGTGCTGCATTTGAGTCGCTTTGCAAATGCGTAATACTAGAGGTCTCAGCCTTCCACAAAAGATTCAGTAATACAAATAACTAGTAAGATGCAATACCTGGCTCAAATCTTATCAATATCAGAAGCCATGACAGTGAGCATTTAAAAGGTATTCAGCTGGTTCGTTCTCCATGCACACATCTTTAAGATCAGTTTTAAAACGGTCACTTTAGCATCTATACGTCATGGGGCCTTCCTAGTGTGTGACACATTTTCTCACCCTTATGTATAAGGAATCTCAGAGACAGGGATTTTGGCTTGTCCAAAATGTAAGCCAGACTGCACCGATCAACACTGCTGGAATACCAGTGGCATATAGACGTAGCCGCAACACCTTTTGGACCTCAGCTATGTGCAGACCAACCCAGAGACGCCGAATCGAATATGCAGGAAGAATATTTATGCGCTCATGGTGGTGACAACTGCATGTAATCTCAGAGAGATAAAGGAACCGCACGCTGTGTTCACTTCAGCTAGGACGCAATTTACAAAGACCCTTTTTACTAACGCAGATATGCTTTCTGTCGTATCTTCTTGGCAATGACAACAGCTCGTCGAATGAGAAATTACAAAAGTTTCACCTCAGGGCGACTGCAGCTTGTAACTTTTTTGTAGAAGAACAAACTCCCTGATGCACAGATATACATGTGATAGTGCGATGGAGATACTGACGTATCTCAGGTGGAAACCAGCACTCCCTGGCCTGAAAACCAACTGTTATATAACCGCTCGAGAAGTGCTTTGACCAGACGAACTCAGATTTCCATCGGTGAAAAACAATAGTGCCATATTGATGACTGGGCATACAGCAACTCATATACTAGAAAACAGACAAGCCAACATTAATGACTACCTTATTTCTATTGTACACAAATTTTGGGAGATGGCAAAGGACCCTTACTGCAGGAAGATATTTCGGAATATGCTAAGAATATTCAGATTAAATTTGCCAACACAGCTGATAATTGTGGACAATCCAGATCGTGAGATGATGTACACCTGTAACAATTAGGAATGTTGAATACGTTAGAGCAATAACTACCAGAGATTATACAACGATCGTTAGTCAGACAGATATAATCTGAAGGGAAAGAATCGCAATACCAAAAAGTAATTAATGTAAAGTAATGAAATTTCGAGAATACGTTTGTCTAGATAACATGTTTAAGTAATTAAATATGCAAGATCACACGCTGATATGAGCACGAGATGAGCCACTGCAAATGTGAAATGCTGGTACATCAATAATCTGTGTAATCTCCAGAATGTTGAATGCAAGCATGCAAACTACTTGCATTGTGTTGTACAGGTGCCGCTTATCAGTTTGTGGGATAGAGTTATATGTCTGTTGCACAACGTAGGGCAATCAGAGACGGTCAATACTGTTTGTCCCTTAACATAGACAAATGTAATGTATTGCGAACACATAGAAAGAAGGATCCTTTATTGTATGATTATATGACAGCGGAACAAATACTGGTAGCAGTTACTTCTGTAAAATATGTGGGAGTATGCGTGAGGAACGATTTGAAGTGGAATGATCATATAAAATTAATTGTTGGTAAGGCGGGTACCAGGTTGGGATTCATTGGGAGAGTCCTTCGAAAATGTAGTCCATCAACAAAGGAGGTAGCATACAAAACACTCGTTCGACCTATAGTTGAGTATTGCTCATCAGTATGGGATCCGTACCAGATCGGGTTGACGGAGGAGATAGAGAAGGTCCAAAGAAGAGCGGAGCGTTTCGTCACAGGGTTATTTGGTAACCGTGATACCGTTACGGAGATGTTTAGCAAACTCAAGTGGCAGACTCTGCAAGAGAGGCGCTCTGCATCGCGGTGTAGCTTGCTCGCCAGGTTTCGAGAGGGTGCGTTTCTGGATGAGGTATCGAATATATTGCTTCCCCCTACTTATACCTCCCGAGGAGATTACGAATGTAAAATTAGAGAGATTCGAGCGCGCACGGTGACTTTCAGACAGTCGTTCCTCCCGCGAACCATACACCACTGGAACAGAAAAGGGAGGTAATGACAGTGGCACGTAAAGTGCCCTCCGCCACACACCGCTGGGTGGCTTGCGGAGTATAAATGTAGATGTAGATGTAGATGTAGAAGTTCTTAAAAGTCTCGTTATTCCGTGTGTTATGCTGTGAGGCATCCGCATTTTCGGACCTTACATGAGCTTCACAATTGCAATACAGAATTAAATCCCCAGAAAATAACTCTACATTGTTAACAGGAGGCAATTGCAAAAATCTAATGTACCGAATAACAAAACAATATGTACCCTTATAACGACAGGGACATGCGTAAGTGAGATACAGTGAATGCAGTTTGGAGGCGGACTGTGCACGTGGCTTAATGGCATTGGGAATCTCCTATTAACATTAACAAATGATGGCGCAGCTACAGCGCAGAAAGAAATAAGGAGAGAACAATATAATACCTTTTAAGCAAACACAGCGGAGACCGTGGGTAAGTAGCTAGACAGTATTAACAAGGCTACTGGCGACCCGCCAAGAAAAATAAAAATTCGCCTATAATGTGGAAGTGGTTGGCTGAAGCCATACTATGTGACGTAGAAGAGACATGGTGGGGAGAATCACGTCATATAAAAGAGTTCTTGAGAACTAAACTAACAGAGCTCTCTCATCTCGCAGCAGGCCATACCTATGTGTGGAAAAATAGTGAAGATGGAGACCTTTGTGTCTGTGAAGTGAGAGCGGTATGCTTCACATATCATGGAGACAGATGAAAAGCGGTAGTTCATATTCCTGCGGGAATTTTTGCGGGCATAGCATTGTGCAGATCACTCCGTCCCTTAGCGAGTGTGCAATAGCCATTATTTCGAGTAGGGAAAATGTAACATTCTACAGAATGCAGGAAAGTTGAGACTGAGTGATTCAGTCAAGGCCAGAGTAGGGAATTAAGGTTTCAGATCCAGCATGGAGACAACACCAGGGCAGTTCCCACTTGGTAATGTACCAACACGCATTTGGTACATTAAATGTTGAGTCGAGAGTTTGCTCACTCCAACCTGCATACACTTTGAATATACAATTGGAGGAGTTGAATACTAACATACCCTCCATTGAGTACATGGGAGTTTGATTAGCTTAAAAGATAAAATTTCATTCTCCACCAACTTAGTCCATTGAACAGCTATGACAACGTTGATGTAATTTGCACTGACAAAAATTTAATTGTTTTGCTAGTTATAACATTCTCGTATATAGAGATAAAAATTTAAAAATTACATATTCAGTGTCTAAATGTTAATTACTTTGTTGAGAGTTGAAAGCAATTGAACTTCCATGTTATGTATCACTTGAACCCTGAAAGCACTGATAAATTAAATGTAGAATGAAAAAGGGAGAGGTTGTGCTGTCATTTTAGAAAAAAATCCCAAACTCCTATTTACATCAATTTGTGCATTCTTGTTATGCCACAGCAGAATTTCTAATTGATTTGAGACGATCTGCACCTAAATTTAGCGGTATTACAGGGCCAAAAGTAATAGCTATGTAGAATGTCTGTTTACCATCCTGGGCTTAACATGACAGTAAGATACGTTATCCACTTGCACTCAATCACAAAACAGGGTTACCCACCAGCACTTTACGCTAAATAACTACACGTTACAAATGGCGTACCCTGCCAGGATTCTGAACTAACAGCATTTTGATAGTCTGACAGGATAGAAATCTGATAGACTGAGGGTAAACAAAAAGCTGACGCAAATTGGAGAAAAATAATTTTTGTAAAAGTAATAGTGACTCAATTGTGTAGACGAGGAAACAGATTGAATAAAGGACTGCGTGAATGATGTTTTGGGGTAGAGTCAAGTCTCATAATCTGATGTTAATGCGTAGTCAAGTTCGAAAATTTCACAAACAGCAACGATTGAAGGAACGCTCAAAAATGACAGAAAACAATAGTTCAAGGCATAGAGAAGTACGGGCAAATCTTGATAGAAGCGAGTTGGACTCGTAGCAGCTAGGTAAGCGTGAACAACACGAAACAAAGGACGCAGAAATACCGATTGAGACCGAAACTGCCAAACGTGGTGTTCATCTGGTCAAAAGAATGGGCATGAGAACAGCGTTGCAAATGATTCAGTTGTAGAATCCGTTTGCAATGATTTACAGTATGTAGAACGGAACGTGACCATCAGACTGGTTAGCAATCACATGAAGAACGTGTGTTAGTGCTTCTACACTATGTTTGGAAGAGACGGAAACGGTTAACGAAAAACGAGATAGGAAACGGTTACATCAGATGGAAACATGCGATGATGGTGTAGGTGTAGAAAACGCCAATATATTAGGAATGATGCAGCAGTTGTTACAACAATCTCAGGAATCAGAAAAGCGTTTAGAAGGGCAAAAAGAATTAACATTGGGGGTGAAAGAAACTAGTAGGTAAATACAAAAAACGCGTGATAATATACAACGCCATTTAGATCAGATCCGAACTGAAGCTCAAGAAGCACAAATTACGCTTCAAACCCTTGTTACCGGACACGCACAAAGAGAACAGACATTGACACTGTCCAAGCAGACATGAATACGTTACACGAAGTTACGGAACAAAGTATCAAAAAAGTTAAACAACAGGTCAAAGCTTTTGCTAGTAGAGCGTCGACGAAAGCCAGACACGTAATTTCTGAGACGATGTCTCGCATAAGAGCAACCAAAGCTGCATTAAAGAAATTCGATGATCGTATTTTAAAAAATACAAGCGAAAAACGAATATCAATTTCAGTGGCTCAGATCGGATGTTTTGCGTTCAATGGAAAGTCGAGGAGACGCAGAAAGCGTTAATGAGGAATCGCAAACGATGACAGAACCCACGGTAATATCGGTAGGTAATACTGTAAACACGGCAAAATCAACAGTCGCCAATAACACGACAGAAAGAGAACGCGAAATTATGTGTGACGCAAGATGGAAAGGCACATGTGAATGTCCGTCCGAAACCGCAAACAGAGTGCAGGAAATTAGTCCAAAACAGCATATCTCAGAACAGTACGGTAAAAGTAGAGAACAGAGTGGATTACGACCACTTGTTCACGAAAGAATAACAGGTCAGCTGGGAATACGCGTGTGTGGGGTTTGCAGCAAGATTCCGCATGTCGAGCACAAAGCGTCACATACGCAGATCAAGCTACAGTGACACATTGCGCAACATTACAACATATAGGACGAATACCGGCGGGTTACAATACTGTGTCTAACGAGCTAGAGTTGCTTACATGACAAGATAGAGAGCCTGTAGCGAGTGTTATGCACGCATATTGCGCAATGAAACCTGCAAGTTATTCTGTGGAGCTGACGTCACAGAATGAGCCAAATTATACACGTTTGGGTAAATGTGATGCAAACGTAAGACAGAATTCCAGTTTCCAAAACACAGAAGGTATATCACAGAGAGAAGCGAGAAATATTGATGGTAACCATTTCGACAGTGCGCAAATACCAGCACTATAAGGAAGATGCAAATAGTCTTCATCCTCGCACATTTATTGATCAATTCAAAATGGGTATGCCAGCATATTGGTCTTTGAAACATGAATTAGATTTCATTTGTGCACACATGGAAGGAAGTATTGTTGAAACGATACAGAAGAGGCTAGCAAGGTACATTTTAATCTTACAGGAGTATGATTTCTGTGTAAAACATATTCCTGGACTAGCTAACACCTTAGCAGATTTTCTTTCCCGATGCCCACATGGTGCACCCCCAGGTAAGTTCGATACAGATTATGACCAAGTTGGCATATATTATTTAAGAAGACTTCCTTTTAAGAATTACATCACAATAGGCTTTTCAAACATTGCGAACGAACAAAACAAAGATACATCAGTGTTAGGGGTGAAACGTAAATGGAAAGACAAGAACTCAGTTGACATTCGTCAGGGTTATTTGCTGAGGAATGATGTGCTGTTCCACAGCCGAGACCCAAGCACTAGTTTGTGGACGGTATGTGTTCCTGATGAATTAATAAGCAGGCATGTATGGTACACACATTTAAGTAATGGACACTTTGGGGCGAAGAAATGTTTTATGAAATTTAAAGAGTCTGCACATTCCCCCAACATGGAAAGACGAATTCGTCAAATACTTAAAAAATGTTGAGATTGCCAACGAGCCAAACACGTTACATTTCAGACTAGACCACCATTATCACGTATAATACCGAAGAAACTAAAAGACCTAGCAGCAAGAGATTTGATGGGGCCGTTACCACGGACACGGAATGAGAATACTTTTATTTTCGTGATTGTAGAATTCACATCAAAGTATGTCACATTGACACCATTGAAACGTGCACCAGTAAAGCACTTCAACGTGATTTCGTCAAACAAGTAGGACATGTAGAAAGTTTCATTTCAGATAGTGGGCCCCAATATAGATCTAAACCTTGGTTGGCAACTTTAAAAAGACATAAAAAATCCATCTTCATATCCAGATACAAACCAAGCTCCAATAGTGCAGAATAAACAATGAAGGATATTGGGACATGATGACGGTTGTATTGTAGTTCACGACACACTACATGGGATTCAAATTTACATGGGTTACAAACTACCATTAATGAAATGCCACACAGAACTGCACACTTACCGCCAGTCACGATACTCAAGAATAAAAGACCAGTGGGTAGGGTGAGAGAAGTAGTTCAGTTCCCCCCCATCCAGGAGACCATCACACCAGCAGATAATAAAAGTAGCACTTGAAAACATTGAACGAGCAGTGGAATAACGGAAGCTCAAAGCTGACAGAGGTGCGTCCACACGAGTATTCACGGTGGGACAGTTGGTTCTTTATAGAACTCACTTGTTATCGAATAAAGGGAAACAAGTTTGTCATAAATTTTATCCTGTGTATAAAGGACCTATGGTAATTAATAAGGTAGTTCATACCAATGCAGTGGAATTGGTGAACTCAAGAACGGGAAAGAATACTTACCCTGATTACATAAATTGATAACTCAGGCTAGAAGTAAGATACAAATATGACACTTGTGTCGAATTGTTTACAACTATCAAAGTTTTTTTCTGCTTTAGGTTCGCAGTACGTGAGTAGTGGATGAGGTGCAGTGCACAAGAAGCCATGTTATTTATTTTTATTTGGTTATTTATTTATTGTACCGTGGGACCCAATTAAGGAGAAATCTCCACGGTCATGGAACGAGTCAATACATGAAATTATAACACGGTAGTAGAAATAGATAACATGAAATATAAAAAACATATTCAGGCGACAAGTCGTAAGTTTAAATAAAGAAAATCAACAATGTAACACTGGAATTTGCTTAATTTATTAGCTCTTCCAGGAGCTCTTCGACAGAATAGAAAGAGTGAACCATGAGGAAACTCTTCAGTTTAGACTTAAAAGAGTTTGGGCTACTGCTAAGATTTTTGAGTTCTTCTGGTGGCTTATTGAAAATGGATGCAGCAGAATACTGCACTCCTTTCTGCACAAGAGTAAAGGAAGTGCATTCCACATGCAAATTGGATTTCTGCCTAATATTAACTGAGTGAAAGCTACTAACTCTTGGGAATAGGCTAATATTGCTAACAACAAACGACATTAAAGAAAATATGTACTGTGAGGGCAATGTCAGAATCCCTAGACTATTGAATAGGAGTCGACAAGAGGTTCTCGAACTTACACCACATATAGCTCTAACAGCCCGTTTTTGAGCCAAAAATACCCTTTTTCAATCAGAAGAATTACTCCAAAAAATAATACCATACGACATAAGTGTATGAACTTATGCGAAGTAGACTACTTTTCGTGTTGAAGTGTCACTTATTTCAGATACTGTTATAGTGGTAAATAAAGCACCATTTAGTTTCAGAACAAGATCCTGGACATGGGATTTCCACAACAGCTCACTATCTATCCGAACGCCTACGAACTTGAACTGTTCCGTCTCGCTTATAATATGCCCATTCTGTCTGATCAAAACATTGGTTCTTGGTCAATTGTGAGTTAGAAACTGTAAAAACTGAGTCTTACTGTGATTTAGCATCAAATTATTTCGCACAAGCAACGAACTTATTTCATGAACTACATTATTTGATACTGTTTCAATATTACACACAAGATACTTCACTACCAAGCTGGTGTCATCAGCAAATAGAAATATTTTTGAATCACCTGTAATACTAGAAGGCACCAATCAGGAGAAGGCACAGTGTGTCCTGTGGTGCCATCGGACACGACCACCAACCACAGTGCAGAGACACTTCCAGACAACATTTGGAAGGAATCCACCTGATGTCAAGAGCATTAAAGTCTGGTATGAGAAGTTCAAGAACACAGGATCGGTTGCTGACCTTCCGAGGTTGGTCGACCAAGAACCTCAGCAGACAGGGTGGAAGCTGTAAGGCAGTCTTTTCTGCGCAGTCCGAAGAAATCGGTGCGCAGGGCCTCACGTGAATTGCAGATGCCAAAAAGCTCTCTCCATGACGTTTTACACAAACGTTTATTGTTTCGTGCATACAAAGTGCTAATCGTTCACGCCTTGTTGCCCAATGACAGTACACGTCGATATGACTTGGCTGTCGAAATGCTACCACGTATTGAGGACGATGATTGTTATCTCAGACGAACTGCCTTTTCCGACGAAGCGACCTTTTTTGTCAGTGGAGTAGTGAATCGCCATGATGTGCACCAGAGGCAGTCCATAGGCGAATGTTTGGTGCGCGCTATTGCACGATCGAATTATCGGGCGATTCTTCTTCGCTGAGGCTACCATCGCATCTGCAGTGTATCTGGAAATGTTGCAACTGTAAGCTGTTCCTCAGCTGCTTCAGTATCACTCGGATGTCTTGTTTCAGCAAGACGGTGCACCGCCTCATTGGAGTTTAGACGTCCGTGCCTATCTCGATATGACCTTCCCTGGGCGATGGATTGGTCGTGAGGGACCAACGGTTTGTCCTCCACGCTCTCCTGACATAACCCCATTAGACTTCTTTTTATGGGGTTACCTGTATGTCAAGGACGAGGTCTACCGAACACATGTGCCAGATCTTGAAACCCTGCGGCAACGGATAATCACAGTTGTTGAATCGATCCCTCCAGTGATGTTGGCTAATGTGAAGATGGAAATTGAATATCGCCTAGATGTGCTACGTGCTACCAAGAGTGCTCATGTGGTAGTTTACCAATGTGTGAAAAAAACTCTGATAGTTTGTAAATAATTAGACACCAGTTGCATATTTGTATCTTATTTCTAGCTTGAGTTATCAATTTATGTAATCAGGGAAAGACTTTTCGGACACCCTGTAGGTCTACACGACGTCAGCCACCTTAAAGCTTATAATGTATAAAATTTATTACAGTAATCATATGGAAATTAGCAAGGAAACTAAAAATAAATGGACCATGAAGCAGCAGAAATCAAGAGGCAGATAAGAAGAGCTACAAACAAGTAATTATTCAAGATTAAGTACCATAATACTAATCACTTTACCCATTAGATTTATATCAATTTGTGCATTCTTGTTATGTCACAGCAGAATTTCTAATTGATTTGAGACGATCTGCACCGAACATTAGCGGTATTACAGGCCAAAATTAATAGCTATGTAGAATGTCTGTTTACCACCCTGGACTTGAGAGGACAATAAGATACGTTATCTACTTGCGCATGATCACAAAATAGCTTTACCCACCAGCGCTTTACATAAAATAACTACTCGTTACAATGCATGGTACGCGATCTGATACCATGATAGTGAGCTGTCGATTTCGAGTACGTTATTGCAAAAGTATCCGTCTCCTAGCGGGGGTCGCTGATGCACGCCTGTGCGGTGGCACTCGACTCGGAGGTTAGACTGTTCGAATTCTGATGGTGGAAAATTTTCACTGCCAGTATTTCGTTGCCAAGAGAAGGATAGGCGGTGGCGTGAAGTTCCCGATCGTCAGTCTTCGAGCCGATATCCTGATTTCAATTCCAAATCTCTCTGCAGTGTCCCATGAAGGGATGTTATGCGCCATGTTGACGGTCATGCATCTGTTGGATCCAGAGGTTATGCTCGGCGTCCTCCTTGGTATTAACGATAGGAGTAGGCTGTCTCTCAGCACCAGGTTTTATCCTCTCCCTTCCCTTTAGCCTCAACAACACAAACCCAATACCAAACTGTTCAAACACTCATCTCAGTCATCTTCACGACGTACTTAGACACCTGACACTTCATAACAAGTCGAAGAAAGTCAAAAATGGCTCTGAGTACTATGGGACTTAACTTCTGAGGTCATCAGTTCCCTAGAACATAGAACTACTTAAACCTAACTAACCGAAGGACATCACACACATCCATGCCCGAGGCAGGATTCGAACCTGCGACCGCAGCGGTCGCGGAAGGAAGTCAACAGTGAGCCATCTTCTCTAGAGAGTTGTCTAGATCGGTGATGCAAGATTTCTGCATCTGCTCACCTACTCTCAGTCTGTGAGTATTCGACTATTTTGTTTGAATGGAAAGAGTATTTGTGCCACCGTGGCTCTAAACGACCAACGTGGCTCTAAACGAGATGGCTCTTTTGCTTTTGTCAGTGTGTTCTCTCGCTGAGTTTTGCCACTCGGAATTATGTGGAAATAAAGTAAGAAACTTCACCTTTTGCCGGAGCGAGACACCAGCGTCCTTTGGCCTCGTCCTTTATTGATACCTGAGGCTTTTCTGAGCTTACGTTCCTTACTACACTTTACTTTCATACGTTTAATGACACTGCTGAAAGAGATCTGTTACGGCGGAAGGTATACCTCGCTTTCCAAGACAAACCTGTGGCATGAAAAAGAGACCAACAGTATTTATCACCCCAGGGTGTCCTCGTGCTTCCCAGGACGCATTATGGGAGAGAAGCTATGTGGCATGCTTCCCTCCAGCTTTTATTCCTTCTGGGCTCTCTAAAAGGCTTCAGCACACTAGAATAATTACCTTCGCCCTTTCTTCAATCACCTTACTGTGTCATAGTGGATAATGAAACTTGGTTAGTTTATACGTGCGTGAACTATTTTACCTTCCACGATGGGTTTCTGTGCAACGTTACTTGCTAAAATTTACAGTAGGATTCATACTATAATTATATGTTTAGATGCATATTGATGTTTGAGCCAGATCGCTGGTCGATCATTAGCGATCGGCTTGTTATCTTTGGCGCGTCCCCTGGCATGAGCATCTTTGCGTTTTCGGCTGGGGGCACGGGAGGGCGAGAGGCAGTCGGTTTGGGGCGGCCGGTGAGACTGGCGGAGTTGTGGCTCGGGCGTAAGCACACGTGTGATGTCTGTTACACTGCGGCGGTTACTGGTTGCCTGGAAGGCATTTCATATAAACTGTGCCAAGCGTCGCAGTGAGAGGGGAGTCCGGAGTTGGTGTTGGCCAAGATGTTTGTACAAACTGAGGTGCCTGTGTGAGAAGCACGGCGTGGGCCTGTTGGTTGCTTCGTCCTTCTGGCAGCCACCGCAAGCGGTTGTTGGGGCGGAATGTCTACAGTTTGTGGTGAGCATAGTGTGAACAAGTCCTCGTAAGATGTGCTGCTCGCCTGACTCTTAGCCTGTGTTATTTGTGGGTGCCGACCCCTTGTCTGTTACTGCTTCCGCGTGTCCTGTAAGATTTCACAGCAAAACTGTGTTTTTGTGGCAGTCTGTGTTTCTGGCTCAGCCTCAGCCTAGAAAAGGGAAAGATTTGGGATTCCTTAATGGTGTAATTTTAACATATAAAATTGTTTTATTTTATTTATTCCTGTTTAATATCAGACAGATTCAAATTTAGTTTGCCTGGTTATTGGCTTAACTCGCGCTTCACGCACTAAATCAGCTGATATTGACATTGTTTTCTTATTACTGTTAAATGTCAGACAGATTCGAATGTAACTTCATTTGTGTATTTGAAATAAATGTGTTGGATTGACCTTAATGAATTATGTGCAATCGAGGTAAGGGACCCAGTCCTTCATTAGTGCTTAACAGTGGCGTCTGGTTCGGGTTGTGAACCCCGTGCTCCGACCAATGTTACTAAACAGGCACTCACATATGTGTTTGTCACAATCTGTCACCAAGAACAGGCGCAGAGTGGCTCGACATTCGATAAGGAATAAAATCTTACCTCACCTTAAAAGGAGAAAAGACTTAAAAGGGAAAATAGTGGAAAATGCTTACTACATATATTACTTAGTATGTTCGATGCAGGAGATAATGGGAGATTAACAGGTTTGTGCAGAAGAGAAGGAAATGAAAGAGACTATTACAGTAAAAGAAAAAGTATCATCCCTCCAAATATTCCTAAGAGTGAAGGAATAACAAACAGAAAAATTTCTTTGCACAGCACCATTAGCTAAGACATCGCATTCGCCAGTTCTGCTTACAATAATCGTGTGCTGAGTTGAGAGCTCCAAGTGTTAACGGTAGATAAGAGAGACATGGTCACTAAGACGTTTATCTGATGTACGTATATAGGAGTGCGGACTGTTGAACTCCGGATTGTGTGTCGAGAGCCGTGTGGACAAGAGGCCGAAATGCGTCGCTTTCCCCTGCAGATCATCGCTGCCGTAACAGGTGGGTCTACGTTTTCCACGTGCATTTCTTCCGTGGTGTAACTACAGTCATACTCAACTGCACTATGAATGACGGATGATACATGCATGGAAAACATATTGTTCATTGATTCGGGTGGTACATAACTGACTAATATTCCTTTTACATCCGATAGTCCATTGTCCAATGATAAAAGGGTAATAATGAATATAGGGCTTATTCAACTTAAGTAAGAACTACGTAAAAGCTTTACAACTGTTTTTTATGTCCAAAACGCTGATAGTGAATGAAATGCTTAATGCCTGTTCGATTATTGGGAAATAAATACGATATCATTCACAAGTTTTATGACCATGACTTCTATTAAACACATTCAAGCTGCTTAGGAACAGTTCCTTAAACTGTAGTAAAAGACACATATTTCATAATGCACCCATTCTGTTGATTTTGGAACTTTTCTACCATCAACCTTGAAACTAAATATGCTGACCATATGCCAGTATAGAGTATATTTCGAAACTGAGTAGGTAAGAGTGTAGAGCCTTGCAACAGTTTTCAGACACAAGTTTAATGTATTTTCTTATTTCATTTTTAAATGAAGGCATTCACTTTTTATGTGCTGCCGTCTTTTTTCTGAAACTACAAAAATTACTTCAGAAAATCATGGTTTTTACAATTGTAAAAACGTGGTCCAAGGCACAGCATGATCATGTGCTTAGGAACAAATACTCTCCCGAAATTTAAAAGTGTTGGATTTAAGAAAATCTTGTCAGTGTTGTATTTAGTGTATAAATGGAAACAAGTGCTTGGCACAACACGCGGAAGCACACCATTAATCAAACGCGCCGAGAAAACCAGAGAAATTGCATCACTGCATTTTGTCGTCCATCTCTCACATTATTACTCTACTACACGCCGATAATTAGTAAGAGAAATCAAATTAAGTTGAAGTAGTATCAAAATGCAGTTAAAAGATAAATACATTTTGAAATTAAAGCTATTCGAAACTAACTCAATTTCAAGATGGCTTTAATAGTTAAGACATTACAGAAACTCAATTAATTTGCAAATATCACACATTTCACGATAAAAGACCTTCTTCAGTTTCAAGGTACGAGATGGTGAACGACAGGCGAAGTATGTCTTAACCTCCTACTCGTTATATAACTAGTTTTCCAGAATGAAATTTTCACTTTGAAGTGAAGTGTGCACTGAAATGAAACTTCTTGGCAGATTGAAACTGTGCGCCTCCCCGATACTCGAACTCAGGACATTTGCTTTTCGCGGGTAAGTGCTCTACCGTCTTTTTTTTTTTTTTTTTTTGCTGATCTCATTTTGTTCGTTATTGTTCGTTGCATGTGTTCGACACGTTATATAACTAGTTTTAAAAACTTCCTGAATTTTCCAGCACGAAATTTTCACTGTACTGAAATGCAGGAGGATCTGCAGCGAATTGACGCATGGTGCAGGGAATGGCAATTGAATCTTAATGTATACAAGTGTGATGCGCTGCGAATGCATAGAAAGATAGATCCCTTATCATTTAGCTACAAAATAGCAGGTCAGCAACTGGAAGCAGATAATTCCATAAATTATCTGGGAGTACGCATTAGGAGTGATTTAAAATAGAATGATCATATAAAGTTGATCGTTGGTAAAGCAGGTGCCAGACCGATTCATTGGAAGAATCCTAAGGAAATGCAATCCGAAAACAAAGTAAGTAGGTTACAGTACGATTGTTCGTCCACTGCTTGAATACTGCTTAGCAGTGTGGGATCCGTACCAGATAGAGTTGATAGAAGAGATAGAGAAGATCCAACGGAGAGCAGCGCGCTTCGTTACAGGATCATTTAGTAATCGCGAAAGCGTTACGGAGATGATAGATAAACTCCAGTGGAAGACTGTGCAGGAGAGACGCTCAGTAGCTCGGTACGGGCTTTTGTTAAACTTTCGAGAACATACCTTCACCGAAGAATCAAGCAGTATATTGCTCCCTGCTACGTATATCTCGCGAAGAGACCATGAGGATAAAATCAGAGAGATTAGAGCCCACACAGAGGTATAGCGACAATCCTTCTTTCCACGAACAATACGAGACTGGAATAGAAGGGAGAACCGATAGAGGTACTCAGGGTACCCTCCGCCACACACCGTCAGGTGGCCTGCGGAGTATGGATGTAGACGCGGACGTCCCATGACACCTGTTCAAGTTCATCGTTGATCCTTCACTCAGTTTTTTTATTATAGACGGCAGCTAAGCCTCTGACCGAACACGCTGAACTACCGTGCCGGCAACCATCTGAGCTACCCAACCACGACTCACGACCCGTCCTCACAGCTGTAATTTCGCCTGTACCTCGTCTCTTACGTTCCAGGAGTGCTAGTTTTCCAAGGTCTGCAGGAGGACTTGTGTGAAGTTGGAAGGCAGGAGTGGTGGTATTGGCGGAATTAATGCTGTGAGGACAGGTCTTGAGTCGTGCTTGGGTAGGTCATATGGTAGAGCACTTGCTCGCGGGAGTCTCGATGCGGCACATAGTTTTAATCTGCCACGACGTTTTATACGGAATTTTACTCACTATAAAATTGTGTAACTACAGGATCTCTATACACAGGATGTCTCACCTAACTCTGCCACCTTAAATATCTCTGGAACAACAAAAGATATTAAAAAACGGGTTTCATCAGCATGAACTTACGGTAGGGGCTTAGGAAACCTAATACTATATGAAATTTTAAAACTCAACAAATACTATTTTCAACAAAAACTTGTGTATTTTTAAATGGACACCGTAATTATTTCGTATGCAATCAGTTGCACGAAAAATCACAAAAACAATGGCGTTGGTTGCATCGCAATACGTCAATTACATTCCGAGTAATTGCGAAGCGAAGTTGACGCTTGAAACATATGAAGCGCACGTCCTGAGACTCAAGTGTGCACCTCACGCTGCCGGTGTCAGGAGCTCATACAATGGGAAGTTATGCACAATCCACAAAAATAAACAAGTAACACGTCCAACGCAAAGTTACTTTTTCAAATCGTAAATTTATGTTTATTCTAACAAAATGACAAGTAGAGCTACAATTAGAGGTAACACACTTGAACTCACTTTGCTAAACACACTTACTAGTTCCCTGTCGTCCACAGAAACTGTATTGTTGTGCATTACATCCAGCATTGAAAATATACCCACATCTTGACCAATGAAACTGTGTCACGTCAACATATGTTCGAAGTGCACTCCGTTTGCATTAATACACGTTTGCACATGGGTAACGAGAGAGTGTTGCACAGATTATAGAGTTTCTACTGATATTGCCGCAGTAATACGATGTTACATATCCTCTACTGTCGTTGGGAGTTTTTGATACACTCTGTCTCTCACTGCGCCCCAGAGAAAGAAGCCTAATTGCGTCAAGTCGGAGGACTGTGCTGGCCATCGCACAGTATCTCCCTGTCCCATCCACCTATTTGGAAATGTCGCATCTAGAACGTCTTTGGCAACTTTTACATTGTGTGCGGGACATCCATCATGTTCCAACCACATTGATAGATAGATGCGTTTCCAATACTAGAGCACTAGTCTGCGTTGAAGAAATGATGCATATCGCTGTCCATTCAACGCTCCACTGTAAAGATAGGGACCTACAATACAGTTAGCAGTGATACTGCACCAAGCATTGACACTCCACTGTCGTTGATGAGCAGCTTGGCGAATCCAGTGGGGATTTTGCACGGACCAGTAGTGCATGTTTCGCAGATTCACATTACCATGATTTGTAAATGAAGCCTCGTCCGTAAACAACGTGTTGCTTAGGAATACTGGATTACCTTGCAACTGATGAAGTGCAAAACTACAGAATGCAATGCGGGATTCAAAGTCATTCCCATGCAGTTCTTGGTGCAGTGAGATATTTAACGGATGAAACCGGTGCCTATGCAAGATTTTGTAACTTATTCCTACACCTCGTGCGATTTCTCGCACACCCACCTAAAGACTGCGCTCTATAGCAGCCAAAACAGCTATTTAATTTCCATTGCCAGTCGCTGGCGTTGTTCGTCGACGTTTTCTGGGAGCCCAGCTTCCTGTTTCCATGAGTATCTTGCAGGTGTTGCCAATGGTTCGACGTGACGGACACTGTCGATCTGGTAAGCGTTCAGCATATAGTGTCACATCTGCGGTTGCGTTTCGCTGACATTCGCCGTTAAGTAATATCTAGTTTTTCTACATTACCGAAGACTAGCATACCGACTTGATGACTGCAAATGTAAGAAGCCACAAGAAAACAGGTTTTAATGTGGCAACGTATGTAAATTAGGTTACTGTATGAGAGCAGTTCAGCACACCGGATTAGGAGACACTTTTACACTGAAGGTAAAGCGTGCCCCGATGATATTGATATGTTTACGGCAGGATACAGGCGCCAGTGCAGGCAGCCCCTGCTCTCAGCACAGTACTACACGCGATGCATTACGTCAGAAACTGTGACGCCGTTGCTATCCTTTACAAGCCACATATTTCAGAACTTACGAGGTTTAGAAACGTTAAACCAAGTGTATTGCCACTAATTGTGCCTCTAGTTGTCATTTCGCAACAACAAACATTATGCGCAAGACATCCATAATTCTGATACAGCATTATTTGACGCATTAAAAGAGGTGGACCGGTTCAAGTAAGGTACAGCTCAAGAAGGGACTAAACTGTCCCTCTTTATGAGTGCCATCGATGAAATATGGGCCAATGATGTTTTGTCTTACAATACCACACCATACATTAACACTCTACTGACGTAGTACGTCAATCACATCACGATTACCAGCAGCGTGAGACACCCTGTATAAAAGGCAATGTCCCGACTGACTGACTGACTCATTCTCTCACTCACTGCCTCATCTTCCCAGCCCAAACTGCTAAGGAAGAAACTTGAAATATGGAGATAGTGTTGATCTTATACTGTAAGCGCCATTTAAGAAGGGATTTTTCGAAGTTACACCCCAAAGGGGGTGAAATTATAGATGAAAGGTCTTTTGAAAATACACTACTGGCCATTAAAATTGCTACATCAAGAAGAAATGCAGATGATAAACGGGTATTCACTGGACAAATATATTATGCTAGAACTGACATTGATTACATTTTCACGCAATTTGGGTGCATAGATCCTGAGAAATAAATACCCTGAACAACCACTTCTGACCGTAATAACGGCCTTGATACTCCTGGGATGGAGTGTACAGGTACAGCTGCCCATGCAGCTTCAACACGATACCACAGCACATCAAGACTGGGACTGGTGTATTGTGACGAGCCAGTTGCTCGGCCACCATTGACCAGTCGTTTTCAATTGGTGAGAGATCTGGAGAATGTGCTGGCCAGGACAGCAGTCGACCATTTTCTGTATCCAGAAAGGCCAGTATAGGACCTACAACATGCGGTCGTGCATTATCCTGCTGAAATGTAGGGTTTCGAAGGGTAGAGCCACGGGTCGTAGCACATCTTAAATGTAATGTCCACTGTTCAAAGTGCCGTCAATGTGAACAAGAGGTGACGGAGACATGTAACCAATGGCACCTCATACCATCACGCCGGGTGATACGCCAGTATGGCGATGACGAATACACGCTTCCATGTGCGTTCACCGCGATGTCGCCAAACACGGATGCGACCATCATGATGCTGTAAACAGAACCTGGATTCATCCGAAAAAATGACGTTTTGTCATTCGTGCACCTAGGTTCATCGTTGAATATACCGTCGCAGGCGCTCGTGTCTATGATGTAGCGTCGTCGAACTGTTCGTGCAGATGGTTTTTGTCTTGCAAACATCCCCATCTGTTGACACAGGGATCGAGACGTGGCTGCACGATTCGTTACAGCCATGCGGTTAAGATGCCTGACATCTCGACTGCTATTGATAGGAGGCCGTTGGGATCCAGCACGGCCTTCCGTATTACCCTCCTGAACCCATCGATTCCATATTCTACTAACAGTCATTGGATCTCGACCAACGCGAGCATCAATGTCGCGATACGATAAAGCGCAATCGCGATAGGCTACAATCCGACCTTTATCAAAGTCGGAAACGTGATGGTAAGCATCTTCTCCTTACACGAGGTATCACAATAACGTTTCACCAGGCAACGCCGGTCAACTGCTGTTTGTGTATGAGTAATCGGTTGGAAACTTTCCTCATGTCAGCACGTTGTAGGTGTCGCCACCGGCGCCAACCTTGTGTGAATGCTCTGAAAAGGTAATCATTTGCATATCACCGCATCGTCTTCGTGTCGGTTAAATTTCGCGTCTGTAGCACGTCATTTTCGTGGTGTAGCAATTTTAATGGCCAATTGTGTACGTCGGTATTAAGACGATTTTGAAGTTTCAACTACGAAAACTGGAATTTGGTTTCTCAATCACAAATTTAAAAAAAATTGCAGTTTCAGTATTTTTGGAAATTCAATCACGAAGTGCGTAAAAAATGAGTGAAAGCTTTTTTGGAAATAAATCATTGTTAAAGAAAATGCTATACTATTTTTGAAGCTATATCTTTAAAAACTGGTATTTGACTTCCCAGTTGCAAACGAAATTATATGTTTCAGTGTTTTTGGAATTCAACCCCTATGGTGTGAAAATAATGGATGAAACGTTTCGTGAGAAGATTTCATTATGCAAGCGTTTTTAAAGCTAAATCCACGAAATTTTGAATTTTGATTCTCAACTAGAAATAAATCGTTTTACTGTTTTTGTAAAGTTAACTCATATTAGGGTTGATATAGAGGATGAAAGTTTTTATGGAAATAATTCATTATGCAATCATTTTTGAAGCTAAATCTACAAAATTTTTATTTGACTTCTCTGTTAGAAAGGAAAAAATTACGCATTTCGCTACTTTTGGAAACGTTTTATGAAAACATGAATGCTTGAATATTAGTGTTTGGCTTCTCGGTCGGAAATGAAAAATACGTGTTTCACTGGTTTTGGGAATTCAACCCCTAAGGAGGTGAAACAGGGCCACTGACTCACCATCTGCCACCAGCCGAAACCGATAAAGATAAAACCTTTAACTTTGGAGAGGGTGTGGAACTTATACTGTGGCGTCGTTTAAAAGGAGGCTGTTGGAAATTCCACTCCTGAGTGGGTGAAACAGGGGATAAAAAATTGTATGAAAATATTGATTTATAAAAAAATTATAGCTAAATCTAGGTGAAAACTGGTATTTCAGTTCTCGGTTAGATATAAAGAAATATGTGTATTGGAATGAAAGTTTCTACGGAAATATCTCCACTAGAACGCAAAAGGTATAATGGACAAAACTTTGGACTCCACCTACTAGAACCGCTTCTTGGTCAGAAGTACATTCGGAAAAGACCATGCTTCTATGGTCTTAAAGAGCGTGGAAAATTCAGATGTTGGAGTTTGTGAACAACATAAAAATTCGATTAAGGAAAGGAAAAAATACTGTATAGACTATACAGTATACAATATTATAAATGGCTTTAATATACTGTACAGCACTTAAAAATGTAGAACTCGAAATATTTACAAATGCTGCACAAAACAATCTCACCTCAAGCTGCAACAAAAACTGTAGAAAATGGAGGAAACTGCACACTCAGACCAGAAAACGTCATATGTTCTTACGTACACTACCCTCTAGGTACAGCAGCCTCCACTACATGAAACCAAGGTTAAGACGAATGTACCATCTGCGCCGAGATGTGTCGATAGCTGCGTGAAACGAGAACTTGTCTTGTCGGTGCATCGATGCTGGCAATTTTTGAGATACAAGATTTGAGCCATGCAGCTGTGACTTCTTTACCTTTAGATAATCAGAGATTAAGAGATTATAGCCTCTACAGTTGTGTCCGAGAGATTACATCTATGCTCTGAACCGTCGCCTTTTAAGTCGGTAGATAAACTTGCTAACTTCCGACTCCTTCAGTTTGTAGCTGAAAAAATACTCTAACCGATCGTTATCG
This sequence comes from Schistocerca gregaria, assembly GCF_023897955.1. NCBI lineage: Eukaryota > Metazoa > Arthropoda > Insecta > Orthoptera > Acrididae > Schistocerca > Schistocerca gregaria. Next base: position 459,772,215 of record NC_064923.1, read on the forward strand.
TGAAACATTATCAGCTACTGTCCTCTCGATAGCACTTCTAATCGAACTCCCGTCAACTGATCAACTTATTGTCAAGAGGAATGGTTATTACAGATTTGCTCCCGACATACAATGTGGTAATACCCAGCTCTGAAATACAAAGGTCACAGTGTTATCACAGCTGTCATAGTTAGCTATACTGAACTCCTTTATCAAGGGACAAATATGAACCTGACAAATACGGCCTGCAGATTTAGTGAGACGGAGAACAGAATACATTTACGTCGAAAAACAAATATAACTTTCACTATGAGTTGTAGTCTCTGTTTCGTAAATACAGAATCTAAGAATGAAAAAGGAAGAGAAAATTATTTCGAACCTTTTGCTGACGGGAAGTACGTACAGTGTTAAAATGTGGATGACAAGATTATTTCAACTAGTTACGTATGCTGAAACAAAAAATATTATTGCAACTTATCAAACATGCTAATATTTATCTGCAACAAATTTGGGAAACATGATTTCCGACCGCTGCCACACGCAACTGGTGAAGATGGTTCTTTCGCCTAACCCCCCACACCTCAGTTGTTACATCTTGTATACAATCAAGAATCAGGGAAATACATCAAAATAGTAACCTGTTTATGAGATAACCATTCATTGAGGTCGAGGTATCGAGTTAGGAAAGAGAGTAAAAGTCCGTCAACTGCCTGTGTTTCTGTCTTTTTAATTTCTTCTTTCCGATACGTATTTCAGAGTATAGGCTCCATCATGAGGGTTCGCAAGATTCGCTTGTGTTTTTTTATCATAACCTGGTGAAACGATAGCAACTGCAGGATATAACATTGTTATGCGAAGGAAAGCCTTGAGGAAAATTAGAAAACCCTGATTTGGAGCATTCGGGGATAAAAATCTAAAATATAGTCAGTTGAGAGGATTTTTTACATAATATAAAGGATGATTCAATGACAGTCTTACAAAATTTCAGGGAAGATGGAGAACAGTAAATGTATGAGTTTGATGTAAGCGACCGTGGTGTGGGAATGATCGAGTCGAACGTTATAAGCGAAAATCGTTCCCATACCTCTGGCAATGGGAAGGTACGAATTTTAAAACCCGTGGTTACTAGAAAATTTTTTCTTGTCTTCGTCCATACTGCCTCCTCCAAAAATATGGGAAGGAAAGAGCTTGCAGCAGAAGAGGTTCACTGTAGAAGGTATGAGAACGATATTCGCTTATAATTTTCGAATTGATTGTTGCCAGACAAGAGTAGCTCCCTCAAATTGATAAATTTACCCTTCTCCATCATCCCTGGAAGTTTGTAAAATCATCATGTGCGCACTCTGTTTCTGCCACTGGAAGGCATTACGCATCTGTTAAACAGAAAAGAAGGGAAGAGGGTTCTGGAACTTGGTTAACATTCCATCAGGAGCTGGAATGTGCTTCCAGTATGAGTTTGCATCTCCTGTTTCGTAGCTCTGCGGTCTTCACAGGTTTCGCAACTTGATCTAACACAAAAAAAGATATTATTCTTTAGAAAGAGAGGATGTGTTTTTTATGCTGAAATGAAATTCTTTCACATTGTTGGTTTGATTGTTCAGACACTCCTAATCGCATTTATTAAACAACATTTAGATAATTTTGTTGTTGTTCATTTGAAGTATGACATCAGAAATAGCGTTTCACGGTTTCTTCCAGTTCAGCTATTGACCCAACATGGACGTCCTAAGCGGAAGTTAGCGGACGATTGTAAGTCTCGGGAAGTATAGTGGACATGGGATTTGAACTTTACAGCTATCATCGAGGTGCTGCTGCTTTCTTCACTTTCACATAAAATTCGGTTTTGTGCACCATATACTGACTGATGACTCCACATTCCACTCACAGCATACATAAGATCAATTGTCTCTCGTCGCATTAGCTATATGAACTCAAAAGGAAGAAACAGTAATAAATAGCAGTTTTATGAAGAGACAAATTCCATTTTCCAACTTGGCTGGATTATAACCACAGATATTTATTTGACATGGTCAACTCATTTCGATGATGTGACACATTCATGCGCTTACTCATAACATTTTAGACAGTCCATGAATGTGTGGCTGTATACAAGACATGTCTGTCATTAATATAAGGGACCGTGGTCTTGGAACGATCAAGTCGAAAGTTATTAGCGAAAATCGTTATCTTATTTCTGACAGTGGACTTCCTCTAATACAAGCTATGAGGTTTTCATATTTTAGGAGGAAAATAATGATTGAGGGATATTATTCTAGTCCAAGCCTACTACGATGGCAGTTATATGTTTAAATGACAGAATTACCTCGTTTACACCCACACATTCATGGACTGTGTAAAATTTAGAGGTTATGAGTAACCGGGTGGAAATGACACACCATCGAAATCAGCTGACCGTGTGAAACTGATGTCTGTGATCGCGGGATAGCAACATCAGTAGCATTTACTGGTTCAATTGATACGCAGCCGGATTCGGTGTTACATTGAACCATCTTCAAGTCCTCTAGAAGGTCTAAAACCTTGGCATCCGCTAAACTGAAGCTTCTTATTGCCTATGGTGTGTACTCACCCCCGCTGATGTACTGCCAACGTGTACGTCACAGACTATAAGAAGCTTCAGTTCAATGGACACCGATATTTTGGATATACTACAGAGAGTATAATAATGATTCTCTGTGTCAGTGTGATCGCCCACAGCCGTAGGGGGAGAGGGAGAGAGTGTAACATTTGTTAATTGTGTGCCGTGTTTACGTTCCAGGTTTCAATCATTGCTCAATGTGGCGACCATCTGCTTTCACCACAACCTGGAGCCGCACTACAGATTCCATGTCACAACTGCTCTCAGCACTTTTCGATCAGTGGACTATGGAGTGTTCAGTTGTCGTACGTAGCTCCAGCGATCTTTCAACTTAGCATATTGCGCCCGGCGTTCTCAGCCACGGCAACAGCAACTTCAGTTTGTGACGAAAATGGCCGTCGGCCTCTCCTACAAGCAATTCCCAGATCGCTAGTTAATACAAACTTCCGAATCGTGTTCTTCAACCCCGGTACGGAAAGAGGGCCTCTCCACTTTCGTAAAATGCTTCGATACTCGCGAAGAGCAGCAACACTATTGTTGTTGTTTTGATAGAACAGTCTTACAAGTGAAGCCCTACTCACCTTGTCCAAAGCCATGTTGACTGTCTGCAACAGTAATGCACAGGTATAGTTCAAATGACTTACGGGTTTGCTGCCGGGTGACGTCGTCGAATGTCGCCGATATTTCGACAGGAGCACACCCTGCCATTCTCAAGGAAGAACAAATGTACAAGCAAATTTAATACCTCGGTTCACAGAGGTTGTGTTGACACTTGTTCTGTGAGCGGTGTCTTCCTTGTTTCTCCTCTGTGTACCGAGGTATTAAATTTGCTTGCACATTTTTTTTCTTCCTTGCATTTGTGCCTTGAGAATGGCAGGGCGTGCTCCTGTCGAAATATAGGCGGTGTTCGACTACGTCACCCGGCAGCAAACCCGTAAGTTGTTTGAACATCCGATTCGCCGGAAAAGTTAAGGTCTCACACAGGTATTGTTGTGTATCATCCTTACGTCGCGATACCAGTACCGGCGTCTAATGGCAAGTCATGGCACTGGCGCTACTAATAACGCAGATCCTGCAGCGCTCAGTCTGAACATCATTCCTTTAAAGTTGGGTACCGACACTGTAAATAATTCTCGGTCTACGCAGGCCCAAGTAGCGTGACTGTAATTATAACCATACTGTTGTGCACCGATAGGCTGACACACTCTCGGTAGCTCGACACCCTATCCATAGACTGTTATCAATACAAGAATAATGATCGATCCTGATAGCAAACCTCGAAACACAAATCCACTTCGAATGCCCGTCAAGATATTAACCCAGGCTTCTGAAAAGCCACCATGCCAACAAAAACTGTTTTCGGTAGGCATTCCCAAATGCAACTATCGAAACTTTCATTCGGATTCTACGTTTCGCTAGGTAAACATTTTTCCAGCAGTTTAGGATCTGAAAGATCTCTATATATTACCTTTAGTTCTACCGTTACAGTTTCTGAAATGGGATGTGCAAGTGTATGTTTCTGTCCATTTGCTTCACACATATTATACTTTCAGCTTGAACGTTTTCCTTTAGGGCAGAGGCCATGCTGTGGACACTCATCACTGCATGTTGTGAGAGTTAGAGTGACGCAATTGCTTCTCTCGTCTTACTGACATTTTCGCTCTTTCTCCTGGTTGCCAGAGCCTAATATTCTGTGAAGTTTTCCATGTATAATTTGGTGAATCTATCTTCTCCACCAATTGATTTGCCATCAGAGAGTTTTTTTTCCTGTCATGTCTTTGCAGAGTTTCCTAAGTCTTGCCCATGTTCACTTCTGCATATTTTCTATACATTCCATTTTTTAAATTTCTGTTTCACCGTATGGTTTAGCAGCGACAACATTAGTGAAGCCTTCAGAGTCACCATTATGAAGGTAATACGTGTATTGCACAGTACCTGTATCAATTGACCTACTAAAAACTGACTGCCCCCTTTGTTTCCGTGCCATCACTGAAACCTTCAATATTTTTGTCACATTTGTGTTCATTTACCTAATTGGCACAACCTTCGTTAACTGTGACATCTCCATTCAGCAATGTATGGCTTCTCTTCTGCCGGGATAGGTCCATTGCAGCAACAATATCAGTAGACTGACAAATATCTTCATTTTCTGTCGCTTCCCTCTGCGTAGATGATTCAGTGATTTGTGTTAGGGCATTATGCAAACCGTTTATAGTACATCTCAAATTCGACAATGGCGGTGGGAGATCTATCATGGCACAGAATATCTGGGCTGCGTCTCTTCCTTTCCAATACACCTCGTGGCATAAGCATGCCGAATATTCAATTCACTATATTTTGTGCATGTTATAGGAGAATTCACTGTACGTTTCGTTACTTTACACCTTTGACATTCCGCTACTACTCTGCTTAATAGGCCTGTTTTCTTATGCATATAGCAATAGACAAAAGCAACTCTGAAAGCCTGCACATACCAGTTAAAATGTGACCGCTATTTTCACTATTTACGGCTCCAATATCTTGTTCATTTTTGGTAAGATGTTTCAACTTTCGTTTTGTAGCACTGCATGCCAATTTTTAAGCATAACCTTACTTCGCCGTGGGGTAACAGTTTCTTCGTTTTTATGATTTCCAAGAACATTATTGTTGATTACCGTAATACCTACGACTGCAATTGGACTTATTCATTTTTGGCATTTTACGAAGTAAAATGGTTGAAATATGCAGTCACAACAACAAGTTTACAACTAGAAGGAACGCAAAAAACGTAAGCATAATGGTTTTGTCTACTTGTGTCGACACAAAGATCGGTTGCAATAAATCTCTGCTCAAAGTGCAGTCAATCTGTTCTTCAATCATGTTACAAAAACGACTTGCTACGGAAACAGCGAAGCCAAAATTAAATAACGAGACATGGTAGGCAAAGTTTTGTGTTGACAGTTTTGTGTCAGCTAGCCATTCTGGATCTGTATCTACTTTAGAGACGCATTTAAACACGAACATGAACAGGTACAGTGCATAAAGTATATATATATATATATATTTAGAATCAGAAAGAATCACAGAATTTTATTAAATAAAAAATTTCCATTTTTTTGGCCTTACTGACGTCCAGGTCTCCTTAAATAATTTGTGTTCTTCATTAATCTCTCAGTAAAAACAATACTTCTGTTCTTTGTAACAGATAACGTTGCATCGCTTTGCCAGTATGTGCTCGCTGTGTAGACAGACGCCTATAGTAATAAAAGATTTTTGCAGAGTTTTTCAGCTTGGGAATCCTTGGTTCTAGAACTACAAACTCAATTATGTTATGACTGTCTAAGTTACCGCGCTGTCCATTAGTATTAATATTATGGATGTAGCGATCGTTTTCCTTCACGCAAAAACTGGTGCTTTAGAGACATGTGTATGATTTACGTATTGAATTCGTATTAGATGAGGAAGCGACTATTGAAGTAGCTGCCTGAAGAAGGAATGTGTTGGAGAGACTTACTGAAACGTCATGGAAGCCTGAGGGAGAGAAGATAAGCAGCAGTGTACAGTGAATGGAGAAGGCATACACATTACGTAGGGTAATCTGGTAGGACCCAAATATCTATGAAGATAGAATAAAATGGAGTACAACAACAAGTGTTAGGGTGCAGACAACACAGTGGGAACTTAGTGGAGTACCTCAGACGTCGAAATGCTATGTAGAAAAATCCAGAGAGTCATTCGGTTATGTAATGCAAGATGCAGTTATTATCCTTTCCCAATGCTGTTAAACATGGTCGGCACAAAATATTTCTCAAAATAGAATTATAAACTCGGAGTGACACTGGAAGTACCATTCAAAGGCTAAAAGTCATGGGAAGTGTTCTTCTGTTTGAAGATTTAAGGCACGCCATTGATGCAGCTAGATGCTGAGTATCGCGCGACTATGGACACGATATCGTAGCATCCTATTGCAGGCAGGTGTGTAGGGAATATGACAGCATGTCTCGAGTTAACCGACTTGAATGCGTGATGAAAATCAGTGGAAGACAATTGGGACGTAGCATGTCGGAGATTACGTGTGAATTCTAGTTTCTGATGTTAACAGTACCTACACTTCAACACTGCAAAACTATGTTCCCACACGCATAAATCGTCCCACAGGACAACACATGTTCGGCGAACAGGCGTCACGTTAACTCTGCAGAGACATACGGGGCAATTGGTGATCATCTGTGAGTCTCAAGAATGAGATTTTCACTCTGCAGCGGAGTGTGCGCTGATATGAAACTTCCTGGCAGATTAAAACTGTGTGCCCGACCGAGACTCGAACTCGGGACCTTTGCCTTTCGCGGGCAAGTGCTCTACCATCTGAGCTACCGAAGCACGACTCACGCCCCGTACTCACAGCTTTACTTCTGCCAGTATCCGTCTCCTACCTTCCAAATTTTACAGAAGTTCCAGTACAATAGAATGCTTTTCTGCGTATGCTGACAGCCTAGCTCACTGATTAGTGACTTCAGCCGCATACAAGACGAAGTGAACGAGCTCGAGACAACACTCCGTGCGAGTGACCACAGCAACAGAGACATATGCTCTAAGACAACAAAAACGACGCACCACGAAAAAATTATCAGAATTGGACGGAAATCCGTAGACGTGATGTACATGTACAGACAAATAAAATGACTACAGTTTCAAAAAAATTGGATGATTTATTTAAGAAGAAGAGCTTCACAAACTAAGAAATTCAATAAAGCGTTGGTCCAACACTATCTCTTATACAAGTAGTTATTCTGCTGGGCATTGATTGATGGATTGTTAGCCTGAGGGATACGGTACCAAATTCTGTTCAACCAGCGCGTTCAATAGGCCAAATTCCGAGCTGGTTGAAGGGTCCTGCCCATAATGCTCCAAGTCCGCAGCTCCTGGTAGTTCTCGCTTCCCACGCCCGGGTTCCCGAGTTCGATTCCTGGCGGGGTCAGGTATTTTCTCTGCCTCGTGACGACTGGGTATTGTGTGATGTCCTTAGGTTAGTTAGGTTTAAGTAGTTCTAAGTTCTAGGGGACTGATGACCATAGATGTTAAGTCCCATAGTGATTCAGAGCCATATGAACCAAAATGCTCCAGATGTTCTTAACTGGGGAGGATCCGGCGACCTTGCTGGCCAAGGTAAGGTTTGGCAAGCACGAAGACAAGTGCTACAATCTTCACCGGGCATTATCTTGTTGAAATGTAAGCGCAGAATGGTTTGCTCTGAAGAGCAATGAAACGGGGCGCAGAATATCGTCGACGTACCGCAGAGCTGTACTGGTCCGCGAATGACAACCAAAGGTGTCCTACTATGAAATGAAATGTCCCCTCCCCCCTCCCCCCCCTTGACCATCACTCCTGGTTGTTGCGCCGTATGCTTGGCGACTGCTGTCCGGGGCATCGCCACACACCTTCGCTGGTCATTGGAGCCTGCAATTTATTGACTAAAGTAGAACTGTCCCCAGTTACATGTTGTATGTTAGGAATTTAGTAACGGTGTTCACATTATTACCAAACAGCTACCTTAAACTTCTCTGGGAAGCTGAAGTGCATACCTCTGGAATCGCATTTTCTGATGTAAGCTCTTGGTGTCACGCATCAAGAAATATGAATTACCGAATGAAAACCTACTTGAAGAGTATCATCGCAACACTCATACACTGCAGTACTCTGATCAACAATTAATATATTATATTTAAGCTCCTAGTAACTTACACAGTTTTCAAGAGAAAGTGTTAGAACTTGTACTTCTAAATATTTGAGGGGTAATATTATCTCTTTGTAACACCGATGGTCCTCGCGTGCCAGTTTCAGTACTTTGTATTTTTCCATCTTTAATGTTTTCATTTCTAGCTCTAGTAAATGCTAACATGGAGAATTTGCTGGCGTTTTAATTTCGGAGGCTTTTTAATTGTGTCATATGCTCCGATTCTCTCAGTGCCCTTCAGAGCGTTTGTGTGCTGTATACAGTCCATCCCTAAATACAATGGGTCCAAGAAAGCTTCCACTTGCTCTCTGTTGAGGGAGCCACTGTGATGTTCATGGGGGTTCCTGGTCACGTCTGTCTGCCGAGAAATGACGCTCCTGACGCTGTTACCAAGGCTGCAGTCCCCCTACTTCAGTCCGCTAGCTCTTCCATCCCTTCAGTTGACCTTCTTCTTGCTATCTGCCGGCAGGTCACTTTGACATCACCACTAGTCTTCTCTTCACGGGAACACGCTCCGGGGGATTAAACCCCTTTCAGCGGCTTGGATGACCTCAACTCGCCCTTCTCGCCGCGAGAAGACCATTTTAGTTTGGTTGCGTATTGGCCACTGTCGTTTTAGCCATCGCCATTTGTTAAGTGGTGATTCCCGCCACTTTGTGATCGTTGTAGTCAACCTTTCACGGTTCTCCACTTCCTGACAGAGTGCTCTTTTTTATAACCACTTACGTTCTCATGTATGTTTGCCGTCTGAGTTATCTTTGTTTTAGCGAATGACGCGCGGGATGTCGACCACTTACTTTTTATCCGTCGTAGCAATATGGCGAAGGCTATTTCTTTGCTCCTGGAGCTCCGCTGTCTCTACAGCGTATTTTGTGTACATTTGTAGACGAGAAAACCTTTGTTCTTAGATCGCTTTCCCTGCGTCGGTGGAGCTTAAGGTATAGTCGCTTTCAAGTTCTTTTACTTCTTAGGTTACGACATGGACGGGTATGACCTTAGTTGTTTCTGCGCCCTAACTCAAACAAAAACAAAAAACAAACAGCTACATTTGCGCTTTATAATTTTTTGTGTACAGTGTATTTCACATTCCTTTAAAACACATTCTTGGTATGTCCAGCTGCCATGCAGTTTCTGCAATTAAACAGCACAGGATGACAATCGTTTTACACGTTCAGGTAGGGTGAATACATCAGCTTGGGTCACTACCGTCTGAAAAACGATGTTGACTGATATTAGAGTGAGGCTGAGTGAATCCTGTTCTAGACCTCCGTACCTCACATTAAACTGAGGAGGTACCGGGAAAAGAACCCAGGTTCTTCTACACCAAAGACAGTGAAGCTAACTGTACAGTTATGGAGGTGGTCGATTTTATTGTGTATGGGTCGGAGTTTAAAAACGTCGCACGTGATTTGTAACTAACTTTTTCTGTGAAAAAAAAATAATAGATCGGTTTCATTTATTTGATGTGAAAAGTACTTCAGTTTAGCAGGACGTTGACCATTAATCTGATTTACGTAATTTTGATCATTTAGAAACAAACTAACCTATGTGAAATGATACTACACACACTTCACTTGAGAGACCTCATTGAAAGATTAAACATAAAAACAATAAAGCCGGCCGGAGTGGCCGTTCAGTTCTAGGCGCTTCAGTCCGGAACCCCGCGGCTGCTACGGCCGCAGGTTCGAATCCTGCCCCGGGCATGGATGTGTGTGATGTCCTTAGGTTAGTTAGGTTTAAGTAGTTGTAAGTGCTAGGGGAGTTTTTTGGCAGCCACTCTGGCGTACATGACTTCGGGCATGTTCACGGCGTGGAACGCGCCGGTGATGCCGCGGCTGCAGCAGAACACGTCGCACATCGTGCTCACGGCGGACGAGGCGTCGTGGATCAGCTCGGTGGGGCCGCTCGTGGCCGTGCTGCCCAACTTCTGCACCGGCCCGCTCGTGGGGGCCCTGGGCAGCCGGAAGCTCCTGCTGGCGTCCGCGGTGCCCTTCTTCGTGGCTTCACTCTGGCAGCGCTTCGCCACATCCTTCGGGGAGCTGCTCGCCACCATCGTCATCTCGGGCTTTGGCATCGGCATCGTCATCCCGGTGAGTACCTGGCGCAGCACGCTAGCTATCTGGCGCGTAGCGGTTTTCACGGGTCTGGTCCACAAGTGATACGCCATGTTCATATCCACTTCTTCAGTGTGCAACCAGATTCCCGCTACAGGCGTTGAGGTCTTGTCCTGGGGACCAAGACGGTTAATATAATTGCGTAGGCTTCCGCGGCCAGAGTCAGTCGACATAAAAGTTTTCTGGGTTTGGTACCGCGTCATAATGTAAAAACTACTGCTGCTGGAGAAAAACCAACGTTTCGGCCACGATTGCAACGGCCTTCTTCTGGGTCTAATGTGACCTCTGTTGTCCATTGGCTCTTGTGTTATATACCATGATTGGTGGTCACCGTCGAATGAGAAGTTGGCTGCTGTCTACCAACTGCTGGACGCCGGCCGCGCGCCGGCAGCTACTCGCCGGTCCGGCGGTGCTCGTGCCTCGTGTTCACAGTGCGATCTGTTGGGCTCTGATTGCTGCCAGCCAAGATGGGGCAAGCCTGAGTCCATCCTCCCTGGTCATGTTGTTAGGGTGTTTAAGTATTTTTTACATTATGACGCGGTACCACATCCAGAAAACTTTTATGTCGACCAAGACGGTTAAGTTTAGCATGGGAACTCATGTCCGTAAATGTACAATTTTCCCGCTTACTCAAAATACCACAACACACGTTCATACACTCCTGGAAATGGAAAAAAGAACACATTGACACCGGTGTGTCAGACCCACCATACTTGCTCCGGACACTGCGAGAGGGCTGTACAAGCAATGATCACACGCACGGCACAGCTGACACACCAGGAACCGCGGTGTTGGCCGTCGAATGGCGCTAGCTGCGCAGCATTTGTGCACCGCCGCCGTCAGTGTCAGCCAGTTTGCCGTGGCATACGGAGCTCCATCGCAGTCTTTTAACACTGGTAGCATGCCGCGACAGCGTGGACGTGAACCGTATGTGCAGTTGACAGACTTTGAGCGAGGGCGTATAGTGGGCATGCGGGAGGCCGGGTGGACGTACCGCCGAATTGCTCAACACGTGGGGCGTGAGGTCTCCACAGTACATCGATGTTGTCACTAGTGGTCGGCGGAAGGTGCACGTGCCCGTCGACCTGGGACCGGACCGCAGCGAAGCACGGATGCACGCCAAGACCGTAGGATCCTACGCAGTGCCGTAGGTGACCGCACCGCCACTTCCCAGCAAATTAGGGACACTGTTGCTCCTGGGGTATCGGCGAGGACCATTCGCAACCGTCTCCATGAAGCTGGGCTACGGTCCCGCACATCGTTAGGCCGTCTTCCGCTCACGCCCCAACATCGTGCAGCCCGCCTCCAGTGGTGTCGCGACAGGCGTGAATGGAGGGACGAATGGAGACGTGTCGTCTTCAGCGATGAGAGTCGCTTCTGCCTTGGTGCCAATGATGGTCGTATGCGTGTTTGGCGCCGTGCAGGTGAGCGCCACAATCAGGACTGCATACGACCGAGGCACACAGGGCCAACACCCGGCATCATGGTGTGGGGAGCGATCTCCTACACTGGCCGTACACCTCTGGTGATCGTCGAGGGGACACTGAATAGTGCACGGTACATCCAAACCGTCATCGAACCCATCGTTCTACCATTCCTAGACCGGCAAGGGAACTTGCTGTTCCAACAGGACAATGCACGTCCGCATGTATCCCGTGCCACCCAACGTGCTCTAGAAGGTGTAAGTCAACTACCCTGGCCAACAAGATCTCCGGATCTGTTCCCCATTGAGCATGTTTGGGACTGGATGAAGCATCGTCTCACGCGGTCTGCACGTCCAGCACGAACGCTGGTCCAACTGAGGCGCCAGGTGGAAATGGCATGGCAAGCCGTTCCACAGGACTACATCCAGCATCTCTACGATCGTCTCCATGGGAGAATAGCAGCCTGCATTGCTGCGAAAGGTGGATATACACTGTACTAGTGCCGACATTGTGCATGCTCTGTTGCCTGTGTCTATGTGCCTGTGGTTCTGTCAGTGTGATCATGTGATGTATCTGACCCCAGGAATGTGTCAATAAAGTTTCCCCTTCCTGGGACAATGAATTCACGGTGTTCTTATTTCAATTTCCAGGAGTGTATCTCTCACATTTAGGTGCCACTGATTAGCTTATTATGTGCGTCAGTCATCGATCCCTGATGTCTCAAGTCCACTACAAATTTTGTTCACATGTCATTCAGTTGAGTTTGTGTTCTGCCCCGAGAGGGTTTGTACCTGCTGTTTTGCTTGTGGTCTTTGTTCATGCTGTACTGCTGTACAGTAGTGATCACTCACTGCTGTACAAAATACAAGCCGTACGTACACTTCAGTTTTAGTGTAGTACTCTTAACCACGGTGAACTACACGTTTCTGGAACGCTCGGTAATGATGTTACTATACGGGGAAGCTCGGTGCCGTGGGAGGGCTGCTCGTCAGTTGCATGCGGCACGTTTTCTAGACGTCGCACTCCCTCCTTGCTATGACGAAAAAACGGCCCTCAGAAGTGAAATCATTCACAACCATGAGGGCCGACTGAGGCGTTTCACGGCGGCGCCACACATCCGAGTTTGAAGTGGCTGAATGTCATGCAGTGGAAGAGGACGCGACGACGAATACCAGAAACAAAGCAGATATATTAAATGTGGATCGACGAACTGTCTCGAGTGTTCTCCATGAGCAACAGCTGCACCCATACCACCCCCCGAATGCATGCAATGCAGCCACAGGATTTTGAGTCCACTTCTTACAGGTGGTTCCTGCACCGTTCTGTGGACGAGCCCGATTAACCTTAGCAGATCCTTTCACGAATGAAGCCAAGTTCAACATAGAAAGTGTTCGTTATCACAACAGTGATGTGCGGGCTGATGAACCCTGCATGCTGTGCACCCACAGGTATTTCAGGAGCGATATAGTCTGAAGATTTGGGCGGGGTTCGTGGATGAAAGTGTGATTGGGCCATACCTGCTTCTAGTATATCTCACGAATGCCACGTACTTGCGATTCCTTGACGGCGTATTAGATGGTCTCTTTGAAGATGTGCCAATGCACGAGCGACAAAATATGATGGCGCAACATCTCAATTTTCACGTGTGATATGAGGCCATCTGGCCCAACGATTTGAGCACGAGTGCATAGCTTGTGGTGATCCTATTGTTGGCCTACGCATTCTCGCGAACTGAGCCCTCTAGATTTGAAATCCTTTATTTAAGAGATCCCCGTGATATCCGAGGAAGTGCTACTGGCGCGGATTGTGGCTGTGGCGGATGCTGGAGGTTTAGAGTTTGGTGATCGTGTGCACCGGAACGTGGTACGGAAGTACCGTATCTGTGTTGGCGTCGGTGATCGTTACTTAGAGCCTGCTTGTAAATGGACCTACACGACAAGCAGCAATAGTCAGACAGCAGTGTGCGTTGAGCTATATAGCGCGTAGCAGAAAAACGGTACATTCACGGATAAGAGCGTATGCTAAACTTACCGGTACACGTCTTTGTCCCTACTACAAGACTTCATCTGTAAAGAGAATTTAGTTACTCCTACATTTTGTTTTTTTGTTCATGAAATTCAAGCCTCCATAAGATTCTCACGTCGACAAATGTTATGTGTTTATTTGTACTTACCTTCTGGTCGTTGATTTCTCCGAGACTGCTGTTGTGGTTGGCAGGACAGCCAACCGTGTTAGTAAAGGAGACCGAAATGCACGCGTTTTAGCTCACGCAGGCTGGCGTGAGGTCTGGAACATGACAAGGGAATTAGAATTGAGAAAAACGGACGTAGCTGGTGGAATACTTAACTTTAATCCATTAATGACGAACGTCGCTCTTTATGGTACATGATTCACAATATCAATAGTACAGATACTGGCGCCTTGCTAGGTCGTAGCAAATAACGTAGCTGAAGGCTATGCTAAGTACCGTCTCGGCAAATGAGAGCGTAATTTGTCAGTGAACCATCGCTAGCAAAGTCGGCTGTACAACTGGGGCGAGTGCTAGGAAGTCTCTCTAGACCTGCCGTGTGGCGGCGCTCGGTCTGCAATCACTGATAGTGGCGACACGCGGGGCCGACGTATACTAACGGACCGCGGCCGATTTAAAGGCTACCACCTAGAAAGTGTGGTGCAGCTCCATGGCTTCATATAGTGTATCAGGTCTGTATATTAACGTTCAGTGTTAGCACCATACTATTTAATCAAATCGAGTAATCGGAATCACACAGTTAGAAACATTCTCCAGGATTGTCCGCAGCTGCCATCTTCTTTTATTGTGGTGACATGTGACGTCATTCCTAAGACGGACAAGTCCTGTGGAAAAATGATAAATTGTGTTATGTATTAAATGAATACTTTCACAGTTTTCTATAATGCTGAAAGCCCGTTTTCAGTACGATTCAGTGGACCAAAGTAGTACTCGGAAATCATTAAAGATTATCTGTTATGTTTGACTGAACTGAGTCAACATGGCTGTAGAAAGACTAAAGACATGCAGGACGAAAATCTCTCAAAATACTAAAAATCAAAATCAAACAGAACGTGTTTCATGTGTACATCAAAAGACTGAATTTTGATCATATCGGTGGATTAAAAATTTGGATTTCTTCCCAGGGCAAAATATTCGTATGTCGTTAGTTATCAGTGCATTTGTATCGATGTTTTAACTATGTAATATTAACTGTCATAGTTTTGGTACCACATCATTATATATATAAAAAAGAAACTGTACTTGGGAACTAATGTTTCGGCCACATTTACAGTTGCCTTCTTCTGCCTTTGCACCAATAGATTTGAGTGGTCGTCTTCTGCGTGTACAGCAGACCAAGGCCACAACCGCGGCCGAAACGTTGTTCTTTTCAGTGCAGTTTTCTTACATTATGGCGATGTACCATATTCAGAAAACTTGGGGTCAAGTAATTCTGGTGGCGGAAGCCTACGCAGCTGTACAGGGTGAACAAAAAATCGAGCACTCGGACTTAGCAGCGTGATTTTTCACATACTAGCAATGTAAAAATGTCTGTGACAAAATTTCGTCCTGCGCATATTTCCGGCAGTAAATGGACGTTAAAGATTGGCAGTCTGGAAACACCGTAATCACATGTACCGTAGCAATACCTGTCAGCAAATGGCAGTGGTGCGGTGCAGTTGGTGCAGTTGATAGTGTTTTGTTTTAGCATGCAGGTGGAGGGTTCGATTCCAGTTCGAGGCGTATTTGCTTTTATATGCTAAATGAAGTCTGCATGGTACGGAATCTGGCGTCTTAATCGTCATATATCGGTTACAGTAGGTCTTCTATAAAACATTTACGCTTTATAACTACGAACACAGAAATGGAAGTACGGTCGTTTTCAATGGTCAGCTTTAAAAGAAGCCTTTTGCATATCGTGGACGCGAACTGTTTCACACCACTGCGTCTACTAGATTCCTAACCCGTTCTCTGTATATTCTCCCCAATGGTCACATCGATTAGTACCAACTATTAGTCTTGCCACTTTCAGGTCCATTATATTTCATTAGAGCCTTACACACTCGCAAGCATGTCGTACTTTCTTTTTGTGTAATTCTGAAACAGTGTGGCAGACGAATGGCGTACACAATCGACGAATATGTGGATATGCTTCTGGTCCTTGGTGCATCTGATAACCGAGCTCGTGAATGTGCTGCTAGATATCCTGGTCAACTTCATACAGATAAAAATGTGATTCTTCGCCTGCAGCTTCACCTTCGGGAGACAGGTTCTCTCCTTCCACCATCGCGTGGCAAAGGTCATCCACCGGACTCGCCGTACTCCAGCTACTGTGTGAGTCATTGCGGAGGTCATACACCAAGAACGCCAGCGAAGTACACGTAGCGTAGCAATGCAGCTGCGTGTCTCACAACGTACGGTCGTTCACGTCTGCACATGCATTGGCTGCACCCCTATCGCTATTCTTTAACACAACACCTACATCCTTCAGACTGCCGTCTGCGGATGCAGTTCTGTGAATGGTTCTAACGACAACAGGAAGCCAACGACGACTTTATAAACACAGGCATATGGTCGGATGAAGCAACGTTCACTCTTGAGGGCGTGTTCAATATGCACAGTGCCCCCATTGAAGTGACGCTAACCTGCTCGTCGCACGCGAGCGTGGATACCAAGTTCGCTATGGCATCAGTGCCTGGCCTGGAATGTTGGGAGACAGGAGTTTGGGTACCTACTTATTGACTGACCGGATGACTGCACGAAGATATCATGCATTCGTCTCAAACTATTTGCCTGACGCCCTGAAGATGTCCCACCTAATATTCCAACATGATGGGGCACCTCCACGCTTTGGAATTAATGTGCGACGGTGTTCAGACAGAACATATCCAGGAAACTGGCACTGACGAAGAGATCCATTTGTATGGCCTCGGTGTTCACCTGACCTAAATACACTGGATTTAATCCTGTGGGGACACTTGAAGGACCACGTGTGTTCTACTACGCAGACACATGTGGAAGAATTGATAACGCGTGTTTATGCTGCTCTTGTATTGGTGGATGCTGCCACGTCGAGAAGAGTCCAGAGCTGTACGATCCAGCGGCTCGCGCAATGTCTGGAAGTGCTGGTGGGTCGCTTTGAACTTCTGCTCTGATGACAACGTATTCGTTTCTATACGTCATGCGGTCGTTACTGTGGAAATTATTATTGTCACTGGTTGCTAATGTGTTACTTCTGGGTGGACGTACTGCATATAGTATAAATAACTAGCAGATGTTATTTAACTGTGAAATCATCTTTAGCATCTCGAAATAGATATTGTTTTTGTAGCGGTTCATTTGTTTCAACTGTCTATTTCCCACTTGTCTGACCACGTTTTTGTTATGTTCACCACTACAAAACACTTCTATGTAATGACGGAGACGTGTGGCTTACAAAGAGTGTATACAACAGTATTATATGGCAGAATGAAACTGACAAATAAAAACAAATTCGCCTCGACCCAAAATCGAACCCTCAACCTCCTGCATGCTAACCCAAAACGCTATCCAGTGCACCAATTGCACAGCGCAGCTCTTTCTTTCTGACAGAGATAGTTGTTGTACGTGGGATTACAGTGTTGCCAGATTGCCAGTCTTTAACGTCCATTTGGTGCCGGAAATACGCACAGGATGAAATTTTGTGAGATATATTTTTGTGTGGTGCTCGAACTTTTTCCACCCTGTGTAAGTACTATTAATTACAATCTGGTCGTTTAGATGCAACATATTACATATATCGAGGTATTTCTATCTTGTACTTGACTGTGATACTTCAGAACATTTTTATAAAAATCAATATTTAGTTAAAACAAAGTCTGAGGCTTAATATACGTTTGTATAAAACACTGTAAGACAAAAATAACGTCAAACCAGGAAGGGACTATCCGAATGGGACTGAAAGCAGTAGATGTGATTCACACTTACAGAAAAACAAATGATTACAACTTCAGAAAAACTGGATGATTTATTCAGGAGAAAGAGCAAGTCAGTAATGCGTTGGTCCATCTCTGGCCATTTGGAAGCAGTTATTCGACTTGGCAATGACTGATAGAGTTGTTTGATGTCATATTGGGAAATATAGCACCAAATTCTGTCCAATTGGCGAATTACATCATCAGAATCGCGAGATGGTTGGAAGGCCCTTCGCATAATGCTCCACACCTTCTCGACTGGGGAGAGATTCCACGACCACGCTGGCAAACGTAGGGTTTGGAAAACACGAAGACAACTAGTAGAAATCCTCACCGTATTCGGGCGGGCATTAGCTGAAACGTAAGCCCAGGATGGCTTGCCATGAAGAGCAACAAACGGGGCGTAGAATATCGTCGAGGTACCGCTGTGCTGTAAGGATACCACAAATGATAACCAAAGCTGTCCTGTTGTGAATCGAGATGGCACCCCAAACCATCAATCGTAGTTGTCGGGCTGCATGGCGCGGAACGTCAGGTTGGCATCCTACCGCTGTCCAGAGCGTTTCTTCACTGCTCACCGGGGCTCACTTCGAAGCGGGTCCCTTCACTGAAGACAATTCTGCTACTGGCAATGAGAATCCAGGTCGAAGAAATGAGTGGAGCAGGAATTCGGGAACTTATCCTTATCTTCCAAACCATAACTTCCAAAAGGTATGCCAGAAATATACTACATCCTTATTCAGAGAATCAACGCTAACGAAAATGTCTGCGGTTACTTCATGCAGGAAACTATGGGAGCAGGGTCCATCAGAGTGTCTGTAACTGTATTACTAGGTGGTTCTGAATATGTGATATAGAATTTTTAACAGTTGTACATAATAGGAACATTCCATAGCACACGGAAAAAGTTTCTTCATGAACTGTTTTTATTTACGTATCTTTTACTCGGAATGGTTCTGAAGCCCCGCACTGTCAAACGTTCATACAGTTACTCAGACGGGTTAGCATTTTGGAGCCACAATTTCGCTACTACTGACGTGTGACGTCATCAGTTGATGACGGAAAAGGGATACCGTCCAGAGAAGGTAAGCCTAATGTGACTAATTCAGTATTTTACACAGATTTAGAGATTACTTGACGACTTAACGTTGTGCATCGGAGTCGATACTATTTTGCATTTTACATAAAAGGAACTACGTTATCGGCTAAAGGCTTCAGCATTCTAACTATTGTTCTCTACTATTGGTTTCTTCGCCAGTAACACTGAATAATTGTGGTATTCAAAACTTGCTTTGAATACAGTTTTAGAGACACTTAATTAACCTACCCTGAGATAGGAGTCTGTGGAAAGCTACTGTCTTTCCATCTCTTTGTTAGTACAACAGCTGAGACATGGCAAATAGAATTATTCAACCACAGCTCACAATCTCACCAGGTTTACATTTCTTTCGGGTGTTTAATGTAAACGATACTTGTCCAGAAAATGTTTCCAGCTTGTTCAGCTGCTGCGAAGAGACAGTCACATGTTGATTCAATATAACTTGAAATTAAACCGTCTGAACTCAAGAAGGCAGTTCTGCTACGCAGTGAGTTATGCGATTCGCATCGCATGGTAGCAGAACTGGTATTCGAATCGCTTTATTACAACCGATACACGAGGTGCCTACGTGCTTAGACTACAGTCTCAGCTGCAGGGCGAATACATTTCAGCACCAGAAATCCAACTGGTCGGTACCGTGAGATATCAGTTTACCGTCATAGAAGGCACTAAACATGGCAGGAAGAATTTCTGAAAAACAGACAAACTGGAACATTTAAATATTATGATGCGTATGTAAGTCATCACTTGCGACGCTATGATGTTACAGCAGTGGTCGCTGTTGTACTTGGCGTGCGGATTTCGTGGCCGACGCAAACTAGCAGACCGTTATTTGCTTTGTACTGCTCAAACACAATCGACTCCCACATAAGCTATCAGGTATCTAGACACCGTTAGTAATACGGAACTGACCACTAGATGTTAAGAGAGGAAAATCTACCATTAGGAAATGGGGCAGGGAGTATTTTGTTGTATTCGTAAGTATAGGAGCAGTAAGAATGGAATAAGTCGCTCAGACGAGCTTAGTGACTTCGAACATGCTTTAGTCACTGGATGTCATCTGAGTAATAAATCCATCACCGACATTTGAACCCTTCTAAAGTTGCGTAAGTCAACTGTCGGTGATGTGATTGTGAAATGGGAGCATGGAGGAACTACCAAAGCTAAACGAAGGCTAAGCAGACCTCACTTACCGATGGACAGGCACAGTCGAGGATTGACAGGGTGGTCATTAAAAATTGCATGAAAAACAGAAAGTCGCCAGGGCCAGAATTAATTTTTATAGAACTGGTTAAAGCAGCACCGACAAAACTCTTTGAGATATTGGTAGTGATTTTTGACAACTTCCTTAGAGGTGACGAACCCCAAAAGTGTGGAAAAAGGCAACAATTACATCAATACTTAAGAAGGGCAACAAGAGACATTATGCAAACTATCGTTATATTAGTGTGATGTTACCATGGCGAGAGTCTATGGCCGTATCCTAAAAACAGAGGATAGAAGAAGAAATAACTGAATCTGAAGAACAAAATGGATTCAGATCTGGTCGCTCCTGTTCTGATGCAGTATTTACCCTCAAAAACCTAGTGGAAAAGGACAGCAAGGGGTGTGACGACACACCTCGTCTTAGTAGACCTCCAGAAAGCTTACGAAACAGTTCCACTGAACAAACTAGGGACAAGTCTAATTGATAATGGCGTGTCACCGAGCTATGTGGAAGCTGTCAGACTCCTCTACCAAGGTTTTACGGCAATGGTAAATGTGAGAAGTCAACTACATAAAGAGTTTGAGGTGACAAATGGACTACGCCAGGGATGCACATTCACTCCTACACTCTTTAAGATCTACCTAGAAGAGGCACTAAAGCCGGCCGCTGTGACCAAGCGGTTCTAGGCCCTTCAGTCCGGAACCGCGCTGCTGCTACGGTCACAGGTTCGAATCCTGCCTCGGACATAGATGTGTCTGATGTCCTTGGGTTATTTAGGTTTAAGGAGTTCTGTCTAGGGGACTGATGACTTCAGATGTTAAGTCCCATAGTGATTGGAACCATTTGAATCATTTTGGAGGGACTAAAATCCGGGAAAAGGAAATGAGAAGGAATGGGTAACCCCATTGACGATGAGATATTGTTCACTTTATTTTTTGCTGACGATCAAGTTTTAGTAGCTGGAGATGAGGAAGATGCAAATTACATGCTCCGCAAATTAAAAGAAGATATGAAAAATGGGGCCTTGTATAAACATATCTAAAACAATATCTGAAAGTGGGATAGAATGCTGTTAACGACTTACAACACGGTGCTGATACTGTTAAAGGGTGTCATAATTTTAAGTACCTGGGAGTGACACTGTCGTCCAATGGTAGAAGTATGAATGATATAAACAATAAAATTGGCCAGGGCAAGAGAGCCATAAAACAACTAAATGGTATTCTCTGGAACAAAAAGATTAACCACAGAACAAACCATACCATCTACCACATAATTACTGAAAGTATCACAAAATATGGTGCAGAGTTGTGGGAACTGACTCAGAAACAGAAGAATCGCCTGCTGGCTGTCGAGATGGATTTCTGGAGTCGGAGTTGTATATATTCCAGGCTTGATCGTATTATAAATGATAGGATCAGAGAGATTTTGAATGTCGAAAGCACAATCCTAGACTACACAGGAAGGAAGCACCTACTCTGGCATGGTCACTTACAGCGTATTCCAGGCACAATATGGCCAAAACGTGTGTGGCAATGGACCCCACACAAAGAAGAAAGTGCGGTAGACCTGCGAGATGCTGGAAAGACGACGTCAGTGAAGCACTGGGGGCGAGAGATCTTAATGAAGGAGACTAGAAAGACCGTGAACTATGACTGGGATGCGAGAGACGGTGGCAGCCGTAGAAACCTCGCCCATACATACGAATCAGCAGACTGACTTCTCTTGAGTTCAAAAGTGCTATTAGCGGTCCAGCTATGACGACGACTGTGCGTAGGGAGTTAAAAAACGAAGGGGCTCAATAGTCGAGCAGCTCCTACGGAGCTACTCATTTCTGTAATCAGCACTAAGTGAAGCTGTAGGTGGTGTAAAGAGCGACGTCACTGGACAGTGGATGACTAGAAACGAGTAATTTGGGATGATGAATCACGCTGCACTTCGTGGCAGTCCAAGAAATGTTGTGTGTGTGTGTGAATTTCTAAGGGACCAAACTGCTTATGTCATCGGTCCCTAGACTTACACTACTTAAACTAACTTTTGCTAAGAACAACACGCACACCCATGGGCGAGGGAGGCCTCGAACCTCATGCGGGAGGGGCCGCGCAGTCAGTGACATGGCGTGTGGCAGCCCATTGGAAGGGTTTGGATTTGGCGAATGCTTGGAGAACGTTACCTGTGAAAATGTGTGCTGTCAGAAATGAACTACGGAAGAAGTGGTTTTACTGTATTGTGGATGTATTTCGTCGTTGGGTTTGGTCAACGTACTGCGCTTAAGAAAACGTTAAATGCGGAATGTTAAGGGACGCTTTTGGTAGCATTGTGTACTGCATACAGTAGAGGAACAGTTCGGACACGATGGTTGATTGTATCAGCATGACAATGTATCTTGGCATAAAGCAGTCTCTGGAGGCAATGGTTTGTGGACCGTAAAATAGCTCAAATAGACAGACGTTCCAGAGTCTTGTTCTCAATCTAATGGAGCGTCTCTGTGACGAGTTAGAACGATTTCGGTCCAGACCCCAGCGTCCACCAACAGTGCCTTTTCTCGTTTCGGCTGTTGCAGAAGAATGGGCTGCCATTCCTCTAGAGATTCTCAGCTACCTCACTGAATGTGTCCAAAACATAGTTCAAGCCACCATAAAGGCGAAGGGTGGACGCACCTCGTATGAATGTCCACTAATGAAGTCCGTATATTTTTGATCACATAGTGTATACCAGGTGTGTCCAACCCGCGACCCGCTGGCCGCATGCGTCCCAAAGCAAGTATCAATGCCGCCTAAGAAGTGAGCGTCCGTCACATGATCCTTAAAAATTATAATACTCGTCTTCTTCGAATGTGGTGCAGGTAAGCTAAAAGAGTGGACACCACTGGTGTATATCGTCAACGCTGTACCTTACTATGCAGCGGATACATCCGCTATATTGCATATAGCTTGAGAAACGATATCAGCAGGTACTAATAACACGCCGTGGTCGCTGCAAGATTTTAAACCCTGAATAAACGAAGCTAGGTCAAGAGCACGTTTCTGGTTTTTAGAAAAGGCTACCGAAAAATCTACAAAATATTTTCTCAGTTAACTTTGTTGTAGAACTGTTCCTGTGTTAATCTACTACAAATAATTTACCTTACAATATCTAGGCAGCGAATTGTCAATTAAATGGGAAAAGCAACGGAAATGGACCTCTTTTCCATATTGTGAAATACTGTCCTGAAAGCCTGCATCTGCTAGCCACCTACAGGCCACGTGAGCGGTCTCGTCTGCTGTGCACAACGAATGCTTTTGACACTCATTTAGGGACTCATACCTCCTTCCACGTGACTCCTGTTTTTAATGTAATTTATAATTTCTGAGACTTGGAATAGAATTAATCTCTTCAAGTCACCTGTCGTGCTTGGATAGCTCATTTGGTAGAGCACTTGCCGCGAAAAGCAAAGGTCCCATGATTGTCCACCTCCAGCACGCAGTTTTAACGGGCCAGGGATTGTTAGATCATCGTACACTCCATTGTAGATTGAAAATTTATTCTGGAAACAAATCTCACGAGCTGTGGCTAGGTATGCAGGAAAAGTGCTGTGATGTTTGGAAGGCACAAGTACAGCTCTGAGTACGGGTCGTGAGTCGTGCTTGGTCACCTCGCTTGGTAAAGCACAGGTTACAGGTTTGAGTCCATCTCCGGTACACAGTTTTGATCTGCCAGAAAGTTTATTTGAAGTTGGCTTGGTGGGAGACCTTCTCTGTTTGAATTTAAGGAACAATTTCTTAAAATAAATACTACATATCAGCTCCTTGCTCCAGCACTGACGGCCCAGTCAGTACTGATTGGCTGCTGTGTCATCTATTGCCAATGGCACCATTCGTGTGTGGTGTGAAGAGGGATGTGATCGGCACATCTCTCTCCCAGCCAGTGTCAGGTTCCCAGAACTTGGTACAGCTGCTCCTCATTCAAGCAGCTCCTCAGTTGGCATCATCACGGTGAGTGGACCCAGTTCCAATCCGCTCACCGAGAAAATTTCTCAGTTGGTGTTGGGAACTGAATCCAGTCCTAAACGTGCCGGCAGACTCACGGATCACTCAGCTACTGAGGTGAACAATGCCGGCCGAAGTGGCCAAGCGGTTCTAGGCGGTTGCAGGTTCCAATCCTGCTTCGGGCATGGATGTGAGTGATGTCCTTAGGTCCTGCGACCATATCAGCAGCGCGGTTCCCAACTGAAGCGCCTAGAACCGATCGGTCACAGCGGCCGGCGCAAGACTGGGCACACATTTGGCTCCCACCACATGGTGCTCAATGGTTGTGCCTGACGCCAGCGTATGGATGGTCTGCCACCGGTAGAATTCCACTGGACCAAGTGCAAAGAGCTGCTCTGGCTCTTCCAATCGTTTGCTGCTTGTTCATGCATACCCCTACATTCCACTTTTCCTCCAGCATTGACTTCATTTTTGAACGTAACCGCAATAACTAACATTGAACTTGTGTCTATTTAGGTAAGCCGCTCCATCAGACACTACGGTTTTCCTGAAAGAATTTCCGACTTTTGAAATTTAGCATCCAGGAGGATAGATAGCACTTGACTCCAATATCACCAATCCAGGACCAGCTTCTCCTCGCGCAACCAGCAGAGTGAAGTTGTTCACTCTGCTGCAACTCTACCAGTATACAATACCAGTAGCTGTCAAGTGCCAGTGAGTCAAGTTTGGAGTGTTAGATCCACACAGGTGACAACGCTCTCCTCTGCTGGCTTTGCCCACAACTATCAGAAGCCAGATAAGTTATTTTAACCATACTGTATTACAAACAGATGAAACGGAAAACTTTAAAACTCTGTGTGCTGCTTGTTGGCAGGTGAGCCCGCAGTATCTGGTGGAGATTGCAGAGGATCGCATACGTGGACTCATGGTCTCCAGTTGTATGGTCATGATGGGTATCGGCGGCATCCTGATGAGCAGCGTGGCACCCTACGTGGACTTTTTCACGCTGTGCGAGATCATGCTGGCATTCCCAGTGCTGTTCGTGGTGACCTTCTGGTGGATGCCCGAGAGCCCGTACTACCTGGTGTTGAAAGGCCGCACGGAGGAGGCGACGGAGGCGCTGATGCGGCTGCGCGGGAAGGACAATGCTAAAGAGGTGGAGGGCGAGCTGCAGCAGATCCTGCGCTCTGCAGAGCAGCGCGACCAAAAGGGCGGCGGCGGCATCGCAGAGGCGTTCCAGGAGCTGCGGAAAAGCTCTGCGGCGAGGAGGGCGCTGCTGGTGAGTAGCGCTCTGTACTGCTCCGTCTTTCCGCACCAGTTTGGTTACACAGTTAACTCACACAAATTTAAACGTACTTGATTCACGCGATTAGTAAAGAGAACAAAAGAAATGATGCAAGCAACTAAATTGAAATCATCTCATACAGGGTGTCCCAGAAATGTTGCAACAAACTTCGAGGAGTTGAAGAGAAACAAATCGAGCAAAGGAACCCACGTCCAGAAACGCCATCCAATGACACTTCAGAGTGTCGAAGTTATAGGCGCCGGTACCTTGCCACTAGGTTATCCCCTCGTCAGCAGACGTGACATGGTGCATTGGCGGACCATAGGTGGAATGTATCGCAGTAATGGTTATTAATCGGCTGTCGTGACTAATTGCCATGACAGACAATGGAGAAGATGGAGATAGCTGCTGTGTAGAAACGCCTTGTCTCCTATGACTGCTGTGGTACCATTGCACCATCGATACGACACAGCGGGCCGTCGTCACTGGAGACTCCAAAGTTGGCAGCACGGTTGCAGTGGGCTTCCACCAGTGGTGGTTACTGCAACGGGCGCCGGCCAACCCCGAGTGACGCCAGGGCCACGCCCCCCATTCATCCAGGGCGTAAGACTCAACCGCATGTAGAGGCACCCTCTGAAGCGACATTTACTCCCTAGTTAATATTCAGGGCCCATCCAGCGTAGTCCACGACTACACCAGGGGAGCCACTTAGCAGTACAGTGACATACATCGCCATTAAGTGTTTACCTCACCTCAGAGATGTCAGCTTACAGCTAGAACAGCTTTGTGGAACTTTGACTTCAGTCAGGCGCAACTGAACTGTTGCACAGAAACTTACAATTGTGCATGTCCACGCCATCAGTATGCAAAGGACTTCATTCTATAGTCTGAGTATTCACAATATAGTTATTTTAAGCTGATGTACAGTATGTTTATTCATTCCATGTTTGATTTATGCTTCAGCTCCCATGCACATTCCTGAACAGAACTGTATTTTCTACACCCTTCGACCAATCGGACACATATCGTTTGGCGCCGACACTAGGTGTCATAACAACTGAGATGCTATCTTGGTGCAGGGAGGGCTATTTTGGACATGGATTTCCATCTGTACCTTATTTTTCTCCTGGAACTCTCTAAAATATCCAGTGACCATACAGGAGAAAAATAAACTGCAGATGGAAACCCTTGTCTTAAACTGTCATCCACCAAGGCAACAGAGAATAGCGGATGTGGTCTGTCTATGAAACAGCTAGCTCCATCTTCTCCACTAGCAATTGTGGCCATCAGTCGTGATCACTGAATAACAAACAGCCTTGCGAGATGTTTCGCCTGAAGTCCGTCAGTGGACAAAGCCATGTCTGCTGCTGAAGGGGTAGCCTAGTGATAGGCGCTGGCGCCTATAATTTCGACGCTCTGTGGCGTCGTTGGATGACGTTTCCGAAGACTGGTTCCCAAGTTCGGTTTGTTCCTCAAGACATACTCTACGGCCCTTCGAAGTCTGTCGCGACATTTCTGGGACACACGGTGTAAATAGCAATCAAATGAGAGATGCAGAAGTCCGCAGCTCGTGGTCGTGCGGTAGCGTTCTCGCTTCCCGCGCTCGGGTTCCCGGGTTCGATTCCCAGCGGGAGCAGGGATTTTTTTTTTTGCCTCGTGATGACTGGGTGTTGTGTGATGTCCTTAGGTTAGTTGGGTTTAAGTAGTTCTAAGTTCTAGGGGACTGATGACCATAGATGTTAAGTGCCATAATGCTTAGAGCCATTTGAACCATTTTGAACAGATGGAAAAAAGTAAGTAAATTGTTTATTATTTCAAAAGTTATGGTAGTAACTGTTAAATATATCGATCCCCCTGTGGCACAAGACGGTCAGTTCCTTCATGGAAAAATGTCTGCGGTCGTCTGCAGAACCATGATTATACTAGATCTGCACCCCTTCCTCCGAAGCAATTCGACAGCCACGAATGTCTTTCTTCAGGGCTCCACAAATATGGAAATCGCATGGTGAGCATGTGGAAGGGATTCACAGGGAAACTTCTGCAACGTAGTAGAAACAGGCACGCCAGCAACGGGATAGTCATGAAGACCGTTTTCTTTGACTGCAGCTGCCCACTGCTTATTGACTTTCTGGACAAGACGCCACAATTAACGCACAGCGGTACGTGTACACTTTGCAAAAACTGAAGCACGCCAACGAGTCAAAACGCCCAGGAACGTTGACGGAAAGTATAATTCTGTGGCAGGATAATGCCCACCCGTTTCTTGCCATGGCTGTTTCGATTACACTGTAGATGTTTCATTGCGAAGCCCTTACAGATCTCTCCCCATGTGACTTCCTTATTATTGGAGTTTTGAAGAAAGACATTCTTGGACGTAGATTTCTTTCGGACGAAAAGGTGCACAGCTGGGTAGAACTGTGATTCTGTGGGCAACAGTAAGCACTTTCCCTTGAAGCCATTGATCGCCTTGTCTCACAGTGGGATAAATGCAGTATAGCTATGGAGACTACTTTTAAAACATTAAACAATTTATTTACTGTTTACGTCTGTCCCCTATTAATTTGACTGTGCTTTACACAAAATATTACGCTGAAGGTGAACCAAAGACTGCATTTTATTTGCGGAACAGAAGGCGCAACACATTTATTAAAGAGACTGCGTACACCACGCTTCTCCGTCTTGTTCTGGATTATTGCTGCGCAGTTTTGGCTGTTACCAGACAGGGTAATTGGAGGACCTAAAAACTTTGAAGGAAGGTAGCTGATTTTGTACTAACGCAAAATAGGGGAGAAATTGAAGAAAGGTAGCTGGTTTTGTACTAACGCAAAATAGGGGAGAAAGAGTCACGAATATGATAATCATTTGGCTGATCATCATTATAACAAAAGCATTTTTCGTTTTGGTAAGGTCTTTTCAGGAAATTTCAACCAAAAAATTTCTCCTCCATATTATTAATTCCCACCTACAGAGGGAAAATGACCATTGTGACAAAATAAGAGAAACCAGAGCTTCCACGGGAAGATATAGATTTTCATATTTCCCATGTGCTATTTGATAGTGGAATGGTCGAGAAATAGACTGAAGGTACTTCCTTACATTCTCTGTCAAAACGTATGTGCGAACTGTGGGGCAGTCATACAGTTATTTAGATGGAGCTAGCAAGAAATAATGTGAAAAAATAACGGCGGCTCTTATCTGATATCCTTATACATGTTTATTTGTACCAAGACTAACACAATTGCCGAACTGGAGAACGTTTTGTAGAAAGGTACCAATCCGCATCATACCTCAGTTCGCAAATAAAGTAAAGCACAAATGAAAAATTCCTAAACGAATTCAGTTCAGTATTGACTGAATAATATGTCTGTTTGCATTGTCATCATCTGCATAGTTTTTATATAAAAATTATTATTTGCGTTCTTTATCTTAAGCGCACTGCGACAGCTTATTTTCGCTCCCGCTACATCCACATTTTCGGCTGTTCTGAACCCAGAGTTTTCTTTTGATGAATATTGTTCTACGGCACTTCGCTTTACTTTCGTAAAATTTTACTTAAGTTACCTTCTCACAAATTTTACTGTGACAAGAGCTGTTTTGCATCCCGTGTATTGATTTGTTTCTTGTTCGTGTTAGAAGTACCTCCTGCTCTTCTTTCTTCGATGAATAACACGTTTACACAACCAAATTTCGTATTGTTTCATTTCATGGACAGATAAACAAAAGTTTTACTTACACACACACACACACACACACACACACACACACACACACATACATACTTTCAATTATTTATTGCACAAGAACTAAACAATTTACAGATGTCGTACTTGTATTTTGAAGAGAAACTCAGAAATTTTTTTTTACAAACATTCCATATGCGAATCATGAATGACCCGGCAGACGTCAATACGGTAATCGAATTCTTGCCCTACCCGTCCCAGCATGGCATCGTCGACTTTGGCAGTCGCTTCCCGCATAACAAACCCGTCATAACGAATTTGTTGTGCCAGTGGTAAGTAGCCTTCCTTGTTGCTGGCTTCTTACGGTATTTGGTTCTAAGCATCAGTTTAACAGCTGTAGCACACTTGTTTTTGTCGAACTCCAACACACATAAATCTCGCTCCGCACATGAACTCGCCAAGTTTGCGACTAGCGCTGACTATCACCAAATTACCAACCAAGCGGTGGCGGTGTACATGAAAATAAAACTTTCAGGGTTTCTCTTCAAAATGAAATATGTATGATATCTGTAAAATGCTTGGTTCTTGTACAATAAATAATTGAAAGTGTTCCTGGACTTTATATACACCATATATATCCACACACCCAGTTTTTTTATGGTAGTAGGCTAGGATCTGGGAATAGTAAGGCGCTGAGTGTAAATAAAACAATTTTTTAAAAAAATAATTATTTGTTTACCGCAGAGATCTATCTTATAAGTATCAAAAAAAGTAAATTTGGTGCGCCACATTGGGAAAACGTTTGATCACAAGAATCAATAAACAGAAAACAAACCTTTAGATTCTGATAAATATACAAGAAATTAACAAAGTTTTTATCAACACATCCTGTAATAAACAGCAGTGGATAAGTGCTATACACGTTTGGGGAGCAGATAGTGAAACCACAAATGCAAAATAATTTTTGAAGGCAACAAATGATCCCCATCAGTGAACCATACCTAACAATATGTTAAAAATTTTATCAAAGCACATGAGTGAAACCATTATTGGGCAAAATTTGAAACAACAGGAAATCTTACACGTCTGTAGAGTAGTCAGTGAAATCATTAATCCAAAGATTTTAAAATGGAAACTTTTGTACACGTCTCTGAAGCAGACAAGGTTGGATGCTTTCTAATCGATATTAAAACAAACTGGTAATACAATCAAACCTTTAAAAGGAAAACAAACTATACATACCTATGAAGCAGAAAGATCACGATGCTAATAAAAATGTATCAAAGTAAAATAAATTACGCATGTCCGAGAAGCGGACGGAGCAGGATGCTGTGATAGAACCTAAACTTATCAGTTGTTGACAACAGCTTTATTTTCATGATTCCAGGCAATTGCTCGATTCAGAACATATCCTGGAACATACAGAATACAAATTAGGTTTTCTTGCCACAAATACTACGCGAGTATTTCAGTGAAGCTGATTTTTAGATTAGCAACTACATGCGCCAGTAGTGCATATTGCAATTAAATAAAATTCTGACTTGCTGTAAGTAGACTAATTTAAAAACTTGCAGATTGCGGAATGCATTACTGCCTGCTTTCGTGCATAGAGTATAGAATCAGTATGTGTTCTGAAGATATACACTCAGAACGCAAGTCAGATAGCAAATGGAAGACCCCACAGGTCTCCCCCAAAAGTCACAGAAATAGAACACGGGCGTTAAACTTTAGTGTAAGTTTTAGCTTCAGCAATATATAATGCTTAAATTTACAAATGCACTCACAAGTAGAGCCATGAGTGTTAGGCTGAATGACGTTCAGGATGCCGATCCTCTTTTAACGCATCGGCCAAACAGCGGCCAATAGAATGATCGGCCAAGAACACCAAAAGATACTTAATGGTGACAGAACAGAAGTTAGTATCGCGAACCGCCACTAACACATTAACGCCTGCGAAATATGTAGCTCACCATGGTTCCTGCACTTGACCGAAGTCAATCATGAACGACGTAGGTTACCATGTCCACCAACCAAGGCAGCAGGAAACTCGCCAAAACGAACTGCAGACTGTGGCCTCGTCACATCGTAGACAGAGTAAGGTCCCAGCTCTTCAGTATGCGAAGGCACGGTCTGCGATGTAAGTACACGTCAGTGCAAGTCACGATTCCAAGTACGGCTCCGTCCAACGGCCAAAGTTCCCGCCGACCTCCAGCCTGAGCAGACCCACTAGCTTCGAGCTGTGCGCGCGCTTAAATTGTCGTCGCCTTGCTGCAAATGCGCCACAACAGAGAAGCCGTAACTTAGCAACGCAGATAAAGAGGTTAAACGAGCACTCGAATCGATGTCAGGGCGCGCGGAAGTTTCAGTTTGTCTGTTTTCCATGGGTGATTTGGGGGGTGGGGTGGGGGGGTGGTGGTGGTAGGGGGGGAGAGGGTTGCACAGTACTCCTGAACCATATCGATATGTGGTAGAACATCCTCTTAATCGGATGCAGGCTTGAATCCGCCGTGAAACACCATCAATGAAATCGCTGCTCTAGATTGTCCAACTTTTCAATGGCGATTCTTCGTAAGTATGTGGTTGTTGTCGACGTTCAAAAACAGCTCATTTCAATTGCTTCCACACATTACCGACTGGGTTCATGTCCGGGGAACAGGCAGGCCATTCCATTTTGATGATCATAGCATACTGGAGGATTGTGTTTCCAAGAATGGCAAGATGAGGACACGAGTTGTTGCCCATCAAGATGAAATTTCCGCCACAGCGTTACGGTCCCACTATTTGTTGCAGAGTCTCGTCCTCTTACCGTAGAGCAGTAAGATGGCCATCAACAACCAGGAGAGTTGTATGGTGACCCCACCTAATGCCACCCAGAACATCACTCCACGATTACCTTGTTGCACATATGGGACACAGATTTACAAGCGTCTGGTATTACAGGCTGCACCCAAAAACGTTGCCTGCGGCTATCAGGGTACAAACGAATCCCAGTTTCGCCTGAAAACAACACCCAGTGCCACATCTGGGACGTACATTCTGCTTGATTTCTCGCCCCCCATGATGTGGTGTACGACGTGTAGCCCGCCACGGTAGTAGGGAACGAAGGTTCGTGTCATGTAGTCGTCTCTTAAGAGTTTTATGCGTACCATGATGTCGTGTAGGCTCTTCGAACGCCGATTTCAGTTCTAGAGCAATCAGCTCAGGGCTCCTTTGACTCAAAAGCCGTACATGTCGATTATACTGTACACCTGTCGAAAGTGGATGGCTTGTGCTGTCTAGGTCCTCAACACTACTTTTCAATTGCAACCGATTCCCTGTCCGCATCACATCACTTTGTCTCCGGCGCACATATCGAGCAACTTCCCTGGTTGAACACTTTCTGCCTGTAACTTGATGATGTGGATCCGATCACCAACAGCGATTGTCCTTCGTGGTATGGTGCTTGTTCGTTCTACTCTTCCGTAGGTGTCTGTAATGCGTGCTTTACTTGCACCTGAAATGCTACAATCCTTTCGAGTGCAGCATTTAACCTCTAGGTAGCGCTCACGGTAACCGTGTTTATGTTTACAAACAACGTCATATATTACCTTCCGACTGGTACAGGAAGAGTCACAATAGTAACACAACTGTACAACATGTTGGGGTGTTGTAAAACTATTATTGATGTGTGTACCTACGTTCTAGGATGGAATAAAGACGATCTTTTCTCTAGCTCCTTTTAACGCAAGCTGTCAAATGTGAGGAAAGAAATCAAGCCATTTGGAGTTTTACAGCAGGAAAAAAACGTTCAAAAACTGTCTAAGTATCCTCAATTAGGGCATAGATAGTCTGCTGCGTCTATTTTAACTTCCGCATAGGACTACAACGATTTTATTTCCAAAAGAACCATCCGACTCTACAAAAGCGTATCGTTTACTCGTACGAACGTACAATCTTGAAGTACTTTTAACGATTACGTACTGCTTCTAAGTTTTCACTTGTCTTTCACAAATCTTCAGTGTGCTGTTTATTTCATAACCTAAAAATGTCTACACAGCATCAAAGCCATCGCATACTTTTGCAACCATGTCTGTGGTTATTGCATTCAATGCTGTTGCTACGCGGCCTCGCACTTGACGCGAGGTGTTGTAAGAGGAGGTACTTAGATGGAGTCTTTAACAAAACCTAACAGAAATAATTGAATACTGTGAGATTAAACGACCATGAAGGCGATGCGATGCGATATCCACACGGCCGATCCATCATTCTGATAGCCGATTGTTACGAAATGCTCTTACAAGCAGCTGCCACAGTGGTGGTGCTCCGTCTCATTTAAAAACGAAATTTTCGTCGTGTCCTCGCAACTGTGGAGAAAATTAGAACATATGTAGATACGCGATGCATCACGAGCAAGCGTGTGAAATAGCTGCATAAGGGATAGGCCGTGCCGGCAACCACATCAGGCGACAACAATTTTTACTTTGGTCGCGGAAGTAGAAATTGACTCCAAATTTCTATCGTAATTGATACAGAAGATCTTCTGTAATCAGATGAATATTTTTGAAACGTCCCTTAGGTTGGTATTTTAGGAACCACAGTGCACGATTAATTACAGTTATTTAGCAGTAGGCGTGGTTCTGCTGAAAGTGGTCTAGTTATTATTATAAGTCAGTGGCTCACGCACCAGAATTATGTATCTCCTATTTAAGGGGTTTTAAGGGATCAAGATACTCGAACTGTGACACTGCAGCACGGCGTTTGTGATCTTCGCAGGGCCAATGTCAATATCACTCAAAACACAAAGACGCAGCACTTTTCCAGGCGACTATCTATACTGCGAAGGCCGTTATCGAACAAAGTCGCGCGTGCGAGTTGTTGGCGATTGTGAGAAACGTTTTCGGTGCTCGTTTGAACTGAAGCATTAGTTTCATCCGTATAACACAATCGGGAGTAAATTTAAAACGAGTTCAGTAAAGTAATGTAAACTTCGTGCACAGCGTTAGCGCCTGTGAAACTATTCTAGCTGAGTGTGTGAATACAGGGTCTACTAGAAGCACATCTTGTCTAATACTGACGGTAACGAAGCTGCTACTGAAATAGAAATCAGTCGTATAAAGTAGATCAAACTGAAATGATAATATACACTATTTATCTACGCCTACATCTACATACATACTCCGCATGATACCGCGCGGCTCTTGGTGGAGGGTGTCTTGTACCGCTACTTGTCATTTCCCTTCCTGTTCCACTCGAAAATACAACGAGACAAGAACGACTATCGGTCACACTTTCTAGTAACTTATCTTCCTGGTACTTACGCGAAATGCACGTTGGCGGCAGTAGACTCGCTCTGTAGCCAGCCTAAAACACCGGTTCTCTAAATATTCTCAACACCGTTCCTCGAGAAGAACGTCGTCTTCCGTCCAGGGATTTCCATTTGAGTTCCTGAAGCATTCCAATAATACTTGCCTGTTGATCGAATCTACCGGTAACAAATGTAGCAATCCTCCTGTGAACTGCTTCGATGTCTT
Source organism: Schistocerca gregaria (assembly GCF_023897955.1). Taxonomy (NCBI): domain Eukaryota; kingdom Metazoa; phylum Arthropoda; class Insecta; order Orthoptera; family Acrididae; genus Schistocerca; species Schistocerca gregaria. The sequence goes on from NC_064923.1 coordinate 459,806,751, forward strand.
CTTTTAATGCGATCTGGTGCGGATTTGAAACACTCGAACCGTACACGAGAACAAGAATCGATCGCACTAGGGTCTCATATGTGGTCTCCTTTAAAGACGAACAACACTTTTGTAAAATGATCTCAATAAACCGAAGTCCACGATTCGCCTTCCTCACTAAAATCCTTACATGTGTGTTGGTTTCATATCGTTTTGCAACGATAGGCCTAAATATTTAATTCTACGTAACTGAGTCAAGTAACTCACCACAAATGCTGTATTCAAATATTGTCTTTCCTGCTTATCTACAATAACTTACGTTTTTCTGCATTTAGAGCCAGGCGCCCTTCTTCACATCGTATAGATTTTTTTAAAGTCATCATGTATCCTCCCACTGTCACTCAACGACGACAGCTTTCCGTACACCACAGTATCAACAAACAACCGCAGATTGCTGCTCACCCTGTCTGTCAGATCACTTACGTATATAGAGAATAATAACAGTCATATCACACTTGCCGGCCGCGGTGGCCGAGCGGTTCTAGGTGCTTCAGTCCGGAACAGCGCGACTGCTGCGGTCGCAGGTTCGAATCCCGCCTCGGGCATGGATGCGTGTGATGTCCTTAGGTTAGTCAGGTTTAAGTAGTTCTAAGTTCTGGGGGACTGATGACCTCAGAAGTTAAGTACCATAGTGCTCAGAGTCATTTGAACCGTTTTTCCTATCACACTTCCGTGGGTTACTCCTATCGATAACCTTGTACCTGACGAACACTCGCAATCGAGGACAACGTACTGGGCCCAATTACTTAAGAGGTCTTAGAAACACTTACATATCTGGGTATCTGTTCAAAAAATGGTTCAAATGGATCTGAGCACTATGGGACTCAACATCTGACACATTCCATGCCCGAGTCAGGATTAGAACCTTGCGACCGTCGCGATCGCGTGGTTCCGGACTGAAGCGCCTAGAACTGCTCGCCCACAACAGCCGGCGAGTACCTGTTGCGTATGCTCGTAACTTCGTTAGCAGTTTGCAGTGGGGCTCCGTGTCAAACGGTTTACGGAAATCTAGGAATGTGGAATCTGCCTGTTGTCCTTCATTTATTGTTCGTAGGATATCCTGGGAGAAAAGGGAAGCCTAATATGCAGTGTATTATATCGTAAACGAAGTGTAATCAGTGAATCAGTAAGTCAAAGTTATAATTATGGTAAAATATGTACGTTACGTGGGGTTTTCTACTAGAACAACGACGGAAGACTACAGGTATTATTATTTAAATGTTTTAGAAAGGGGAAGATTTAATAAATTTTAATTCAAAATATTTCTATATTTATATGCTTGCAGATCCAGGAGTTCAGGTTTTGAGCAACATTTGCTCACACACAAAGACTCACTTGCTAAGTTATTATTAAGGAACACATTTTTTTTAGTCCCTCGTTTATGAGATATGCTTGGATGTTGTATACTAGTCGTGGTACCAGAGAAGCCATAACGATTTCGTAGATATTCGTAGTTGTTGCTCTGTTTGTAAGCCTTCAGTGTTGCTTACATGTGAGATTTTGGACGTTGCGTGGAACATGGTTGTTTTGAATTTACTAATACGAGAATGTTTATGTGTTATGAAGAGGCGAGGGCCAGATGAACAGACAATCGTCGTATCTACAGATAACGATTTCTTATTCTGGAGGCACTGATACCGTAGTACCTGCGATACACTTTACTGACATCTTAAAGTGTCGAGAAGTCTTTGTCCTGAACATACTAATGGTGAGACGCTTGATGGTGGATCATCGGACACTGAGGACGGCGTGACAGAGAGCACACTGTGGCACGAGTTATCAGCACACATCACGTAACCGTTTGGAGGGTGTTGCCGTCATTTAACGTAAAGGGTGTAGCACCTACAGAAGGTACGGGTACTAGGACCACCGGGTTTTGCATCTAGTATGGATTTCGCGAGCCATTTCATTGTGAAAATGTTAATAACAGAGCTTCCCTCTCCCTCGTCTCCCGCCTTTTCTCACTATCACGCTCTGTTCCTAAAACATAATCGCCGATAAGAGGAAAATAACGTATGAATTCCGGCTGCTCTGGGTAGATGATGATATATGTAAGGCGTGACACAACAGACCTTACTGTGTGCGCAAGATTAAAAAAATAAAAAAGACAACAATTTTTTTATTATTAACTCTAAAATGTTTATTTAAAACAAAAGCCAATCAAGAGAGGAAACCCAACTTAGTCTCGCAAGTTTATTACTACAATGTATAACATACCCAATGTACAATGATGAGAAATTACACAACAGAAAACCACTTGTGTGGGTGGCTAAAGAATTTACAAACGTTTTAAATTCTCACAGTAATCATGTTTAAAGGAAATAACCTTGAAATGTAAGATTTAAATCAGCTACACTTCCTTTTATAATAACATCAAAACACTTGCTTATACACTCCTGGAAATTGAAACAAGAACACCGTGAATTCATTGTCCCAGGAAGGGGAAACTTTATTGACACATTCCTGGGGTCAGATACATCACATGATCACACTGACAGAACCACAGGCATATAGACACAGGCAACACAGCATGCACAATGTCGGCACTAGTACAGTGTATATCCACCTTTCGCAGCAATGCAGGCTGCTATTCTCCCATGGAGACGATCGTAGAGATGCTGGATGTAGTCCTGTGGAACGGCTTGCCAAGCCATTTCCACATGGCGCCTCAGTTGGACCAGCGTTGGTGCTGGACGTGCAGACCGCGTGAGACGACGCTTCATCCAGTCCCAAACATGCTCCATGGGGGACAGATCCGGAGATCTTGCTGGCCAGGGTAGTTGACTTACACCTTCTAGAGCACGTTGGGTGGCACGGGATACATGCGGACGTGCATTGTCCTGTTGGAACAGCAAGTTCCCTTGCCGGTCTAGGAATGGTAGAACGATGGGTTCGATGACGGTTTGGATGTACCGTGCACTATTCAGTGTCCCCTCGACGATCACCAGAGGTGTACGGCCAGTGTAGGAGATCGCTCCCCACACCATGATGCCGGGTGTTGGCCCTGTGTGCCTCGGTCGTATGCAGTCCTGATTGTGGCGCTCACGTGCACGGCGCCAAACACGCATACGACCATCATTGGCACCAAGGCAGAAGCGACTCTCATCGCTGAAGACGACACGTCTCCATTCGTCCCTCCATTCACGCCTGTCGCGACACCACTGGAGGCGGGCTGCACGATGTTGGGGCGTGAGCGGAAGACGGCCTAACGGTGTGCGGGACCGTAGCCCAGCTTCATGGAGACGGTTGCGAATGGTCCTCGCCGATACCCCAGGATCAACAGTGTCCCTAATTTGCTGGGAAGTGGCGGTGCGGTCCCCTACGGCACTGCGTAGGATCCTACGGTCTTGGCGTGCATCCGTGCGTCGCTGCGGTCCGGTCCCAGGTCGACGGGCACGTGCACCTTCCGCCGACCACTGGCGACAAAATCGATGTACTGTGGAGACCTCACGCCCCACGTGTTGAGCAATTCGGCGGTACGTCCACCCGGCCTCCCGCATGCCCACTATACGCCCTCGCTCAAAGTCCGTCAACTGCACATACTGTTCACGTCCACGCTGTGGCGGCATGCTACCAGTGTTAAAGACTGCGATGGAGCTCCGTATGCCACGGCAAACTGGCTGACACTGACGGTGGCGGTGCACAAAAGCTGCGCAGCTAGCGCCATTCGACGGCCAACACCGCGGTTCCTGGTGTGTCCGCTGTGCCGTGCGTGTGATCATTGCTTGTACAGCCCTCTCGCAGTGTCCGGAGCAAGTATGGTGGGTCTGACACACCGGTGTCAATGTGTTCTTTTTTCCATTTCCAGGAGTGTAGTTTCTGTTCAGGCTCACAGTTACGCAAAACGAACTTCAACTGTGATGTGAGATAACACCACTTTAGTTTGAATAGAGCCCACAAAATATGGAACAGTCAAACAAGGGGCTCAAGAAAGTGAGCAGTAATCAATCGGCCTTGGAAAACCCCACAGCAACGTCCATTCAATAGGTCACGCGAGTTGAGAGAGAATCTCTGTCAATTAGTAATGAATGAAGCTTTTGTAGAAAACACCATCACCTTTCCTAGTTAACGAAAGCGGAACCTGTCAGAAAAAAAAGTTGATCGGGCGATCAAGTGTTTGCTCGCTGGTCGCTCGACAGGAGCCGAAAGTTCCCCGAAATTCCCGAAATTCAACATCGCTGAAGCAAGCCACGGAACACCCTCTCAGCAGCTGCTGCCGACGGCAACAGTTCTGCGGCAAAGCGTGCAGGCCATACAGGTTCCGCTGTGCAGGTGTTTAAATTGGTTCGTGGTGGAATTAAACCGTCACACTTACAGTGGCTGATTTCCTAATGGCATCATCCTGTGTTAGACAAATACTCCTGTTAATTATGGCAGTCGATTTTCGATACAGGTTTGGTGTCAGATGATAAGACTACGTAGTCTTAAAATCGGTTATGCATGAACAGTTAAACACACTGACGAGCAAAAACCACTATGACAACCTGGTTACTAGCATATTGGTTCATCTATCTACCGCCTAACAGCAGATATTCTGCATGTCATACATTCGACAAATGCTCGGTAGGCTTCTGAAAGTGGTGCCTTCGCAAAGGTGATGGAGCTCCCGTAAATTGTGGGCCAGTGGTTTGTGAGTGCTAGAGCCTGATAGCGTCCCAGGTGCGTTCAACGGATTCATATCATGTGAAAGTGGTGACCAGGACATCAAAGTGAATTCGCAACCGTGCTCCTCAAACCACTGTGGCGACATCCTGGCATTGCGATACAGACAGGTATCCAGCTGGAAGATGCCATCGTTATCAGACATCAGGCGAGTCGGAGTATAGCTGACCTGCAATACTAGTCACTATTCCTCAGATAGCTTGGTGGCTTTTATTCCTACCAGAGACTCCATGGAAGAGAAGGTGAAAGTCTCCCATGGCATATTTATGCCCAGACCGGCCTGAGACCATGGCACGGTGCACGTTTCTAACAGCCGTTCACCCAGATGACGGCATACCGGACACGACCATCGACTTGGTGTAACAAGAAACGTGATTCATCCAGACAAGCGACACGTTCCAATTGGTCCACGGTCCGGTCTTGAAGATCGTAAGGATACTGCAGTCATAACTGACGATATTCGATTAAACATGGGATCACGGAGCTGCCGTCTGCTGTGGAACCCTTTGCTGAACAACATGCGACATGCTTGCACCAACACTGTACTGTGTCTTCAGATCTGCCATAGATCGCCACTGGTCCTGCTTTACAGAATGGACAATCCTCCGATCTCCAAATTCTGTGATAGGTGCACGTAGAACGCCTTGTCGCCTATTTGTGATTTCAGTGGACTTCAACCCCTTCCCCCTCAAGACAGGAGTCTGACATAACACACAAAGGTCGTTGACAGAAGAGTTAAAGTTAGCTATGTATTTTCCACACATGTTTTGCGTTCTCTCCAATGGAATACAGTGCTTCTTTCTGTTAAATGACCCTTCCACTGAAACTTCCTGGCAGATTAAAACTGTGTGCTTGCCTTTCTCAGGCAAGTGCTCTATCATCTGAGCTACCCAAGCACGACTCACGCCCAGTCCTCACGGCTTCGCTTCTGCCAGTAGCCCGTATCCTACCTTCCAAACTTTACAGAAGCTCTCCTGCGAACCTCGTAGAACTAGCACTTCTGAAAGAAAGGATATCGCGGGGACATGGATTAGCCACAGCCTGGGGGACGTTTCCAGAACAAGGTCCCGAGTTCGAGTCTCGATCCGGCACACAGTTTTAATTTGCCGGGAAGCATCATATCAGCGAACACTCCACCAGAGTGAAAATCCCATTCTGGACACTTGGACTGTTACCTGTGGAGGGCAAAAAAGACGTCACAACAGTAGACTGCTTCAATTAATTTCTTTATTCCGGCATTCAGCCGTAGTACATCAGAAACAGCTTGGTGGAGGCGTCCAGTTGCCTGTGAAACAATAGACGTCCACCCTTGCTGTCAGTACAGAAAGTGGGCCTAGTGTTCCGTCACTCGAATGCCGCTGCCAGTGACGTCACCAGCTGCGAACGTGGCGCAAGCACAGCAGCGCAGTTCACTATGGCTGTGAACACCCTTCAGCGGCTCCTCAGTCCGCCTTTAGCCGCGGAGCAGCTCGGACTTGTTTACATCCCGGCTGCGAACGTTCGCGGAAGAAGCGGTGTTTACACCGTCGTCACTCGCGTGTGTTACTGTTTGAATCGAACGCCATGGCACATAAATTCCGAAAAACCACGATACAGTTCACGTTCTGTAACGAGTATGCACGACCGAAAGCTTTCGAAATCGAACGTTTCTTGAGGGAGGAAGTGCAACTTAATTACACGGAGATCATTGGAATTCATTTATCAATCGTGAGCAGCACTCTTTACGTAAAGATGATTGACGACGCAGCATGCGATAGGATCATTGAAGCCGCCAAACGAGGATTCCAGTTCCGACACTCCGATGGTCATATTGGCGAAGTTTTAGTCGCTCATTCGGGCCTGGGCGTGCGTACGATTCGAGTCTTCGAGCTACCTTTCGAGGTACCAGAATCATTGGTCACTGAATCGCTCCAGCCATATGGCAGAGTTATCAGTCATACGGCCGAACGTTGGGCAAGTTTTAGCACGTATCCAGTGCTCAATGGTGTCCGACAGGTGCGAATTGCCCTTATGAAACATGTGCCATCGTACATCAACATCGGCGGCTGTCGAGCTGTTGTTATCTATGATGGACAGCCCCGGACATGCTCCGGGTGTGGTGGTGAAGGACATCTTCGATCTGCGTGTATGCAGAGGAGACTCGTGCAACTCCCCAGCGGAGACCTCCAGAATCCGACTACACCAACGTCACTGCCGAGGACTTACGTGGCGGCGCTTCGCGGGGAGGTGACGCCGAGGTCGGAACGCACTATCGAACCGACGCCGCAGTTGATTGAGGCGCCTTCAGACCCCACTGACGAAGGAATGGCTCCGACCAACCTCCAATCCCAGACATTACAGGTGGTGCAAAAAGAGGTTGACAGCGTCACAACAGGCATGGAGGCTGAAGTGGAACGACCCCAGGGCGTTGTGGCGACGGCGAGACTGCAGGAGATACAAGATTCACCGACACCAGAGGCTGAGGTGAGGGCCCGCAAACAACGCTCGCCAAAGCGCCGCAAGAAGCGCCGACTAAACTATTCGGAGACGCTGTCTTCTCTTCTTGGAAGCCCAGAGGAGACTAACACTATGGACCTGTCTGACTTGGAACCACAAGCTTCCGATGTCGCAGACCATATGAATTCGGACAGTGAAAAGATGTCATATCGCTCAGACGACACATCCGCTCAGGGGCCTGCTACCCCTTCTGCGGTGGAGTCTAAAGCTGCGAAAGAACAACAGCTGTCACTCATCAATGTTGCACAGGAAAATTTGGAGCACCACAATGATATCAGCTGGTATGAGCAGGACGACGAAATCACCGATGCGGACCATTCTACTGGTGGGGACTCGCATCCGTCTGCATCTCAAGAAACCTAATACCGCGGGGACACGTCCGTCGGGCGACCCTCTGCGGATATGCAAAGGGACTGTCGATACGGTGCAACTTTGTCATTTTAACATCATGTGGAGATGACAGCTACTCGACCCCAGGCATACAGAATAGGGACAGTGAATGTAAATACCATTAGATCGCCCGTTAAACAGCAGTTGTTTAGGGACATGAGATACGCGTCGGATGTGGATATACTGATGGTGCAGGAACTCTACATTCCTGAGTTCCAGGAAGTCCATGGCTACATCTCCTACACCTCGCCGCACTCGAACAACGACAGTGGAACGGCAATATTGGTCCGGGACGGGATTCCGGTTCGCGACCTGGCTTATCTACCTTCGGCACGAGGACTGGCGATAACTGTTAATGGAATTCGCATTCTCAATGTTTATGCCCCTTCCGGCACCGACAACAGACGGGCGCGTGCGAGATATTATTCGGAAGAGATTGTGCCCTTATTTACCGGCAGATTCGATCATTTCATTATAGGTGGTGACTTCAATTGTGTTTTAGCCCAAAAAGACCAGACTCCACATTACAATACCTCTCGTGAATTGCATGTGCTACGTCGGGATCTGGAGTTAAGCGACACCTGGGACATGATTCATAGGAACCGTGAGGGATATACGTTTTATACCAGTCACTCAGCGAGCAGACTCGATCGAATATATGTTTCGGTTGGCCTACAGGATAAGGTGATCGACGCGGAACGATGACCTGCGGCATTTACTGATCATCTGGCTTACATTTGTACCATATCACTCCCTAGGCAAAGTGTGTGGAGAAGCCGCGGGACATGGAAGCTCAATTCGTCACTTTTGGCAGACACCGAATGTCGTCAGAGAGTCGAGGAGGTATGGGCCACATGTCAACGCCGTCTACCAACATATACCTCCGTGCTTCAATGGTGGCTCGAGTGTACTAAGCCGGCAATAAAAGAGCGCTCATACAGTATGGTCGGGATAAGACGAGATGGCAAAGAGACACTCTTGATTATTATTACACCATGCTTCGTGAGCTGTCTTTCCAGGTGCCGTCGTAAGAACATCAAGCGGAAGTTCATCGTGTCAAGGCACAAATCCCGTCGATCACGCGACGACGACTGGGTGGCATCCCAATACGGGCACGATGTCTCGACACCATCACTGGGGAACGTACCTCGATGCACCATGTGTCGCGGGAACATAAACGTTACCGCCGGTCATTGGTAACAGTGCTCCACGGTTTAGATGGCCGTCAACTGACAACACAACAGGACATTGCAAATGAATTTTTAGAGCATTTCCGCCACCTCTATGCCGGTACACCGACGGACCGTCTCGTGGGGGAAGAGATACGGCAACATCTGCAAACGACACTGACAGAGACGGATAAGACAGCGCTTATGGAGCCACTCACAGAAGACGATATAAAGGTGGCACTCAAAAAAGGAGCGGCCCATAAATCACCAGGGCCAGATGGGATTACGCTAGAGTTTTATCGAGAATTCGTGGACATGATGATGCCACAGTTGGTGTCGATGTACAATGAGGCGATGCGTCCGGACATGCGTCTACCGTCGGATTTTGTGACGGGCTTTCTTCTTCCCATCCCGAAGATGGCGGGGAGTCGCAATGTTAATCAATATCGGCCTCTCACTATGCTAAACACCGATTATAAAATCTTTGCAAGACTACTAGCGTCTCGTCTCAAGCTGGCGATATCCAGGACAATATCCCCTGATCAGGCTTGCCTAGGGGTGCGAAGCAACATCTCCTCGGCGTTAAGTGAATACTGTGACGTTATCGCCCTTGCGGAAACGTGTAAAATGCGAGCAGCGATGATATCTGTGGACTTCGATCGTGCGTTCGATAGGATAAACCATGACTTCTTGGCGTCAGTCATGAGCCGAATGGCGATTACACCTGTTTTCATCTCCATCGTTATGAGGCTAATACGAGGGGCTACACCGAAGGTGATTGTAAACGGCCGGGAAGCGGGATCAATTCCCATTAACAGCTCAGTCCGACAAGGGTGCCCACTCTCCATGATGCTGCTTGCGGTAGCGCTTGAGCCGCTGATGTGTGTTATGAGGCGCTCACTTACTGGGATAGTGCTTAATGAGAACTCTGTTGTTTGCCGCGCATATGCGGACGACATGATCCTCCTTGTCAGATCAGGACATGAAGTGCGTCAGGCTGTTGAACATCTAGACTCTTACGGGACGGCGGCAGGCAGTGTCGTTAACGTGACGAAATCCAAAATTATGCACATTGGACGGGGTCTGGAAGACGTATCGGGACCGTTTCAGACGGTGGAATCGCTGAGTTGTCTGGGGATTACATTTACCCGTTCACTACGGCGGTCGGCGGCGGCGAGTTCTCGGCGGCTTCTGCAGAATGTTCGTCTGACGATACGCAACAACTCACTGAGAGCCTTTGACATGATCCAACGTGTGGCATACACCAACGTTCACATAGCGTCACGACTGCCCCATTTAGCGCAGATCCTACCAATACCGAAGGGTATTGCAGATCGCCTCATGGCTGCCTTTGGTTACTATGTTAGTACTGGGATGTTATTTAAGATCAAATATGATACGTTAACGCTACAGTTCCGGAACGGTGGCCTCAACCTCACAAACGTGAGAAACAAAGCTCTGGTGCTCTACATGCGAGCGATGATACGAAATTGGCAACAAAGAAGGCATACCATAACGTCAGCTCTGATAGAAGTACTTGTTCCGCCTTCGTACGAACCCCCTATTGCGATGGGCAATATTTCGCCTTCTCTTGCACACATTGCCTCATTTCTTGTTGATTACAGTTATGTTCGTCTGAAAGTACCTTCGACGAGAATACCCACTACTCGGGAGATCTATAGATGCTTGATGGATCACCATGGCCGCAATATAATGGAATTCAAATACCCGTCGAGAACGTGGAACCACATTTGGTGTGCAGTGCATACTCCATTACTGTCAACAGCAGCGAGATCGATGTGGTATATTCTTATAAACCGTAAACTTGTGATCAGGAGTCGATTGCATACAATTCATATGGTCGATTCTCCTCTTTGCACCAACTGTGGACTGTTAGCAACGGAAGAACATGGTTTAGTGTGTGGCGCAGCGAGGGACGTCTGGATGCTGACGCGTCGAATACTGGCCTTCCTTCAGCGCACTAACTACACAGAAATCACATCGGATGTACTTTTTCTACCGGACAAGACCTTTTTTCCCAAACAAAAGACATATGCGGTCAATTGGATCGCTGGACATGCGACGAAATATTTGTTTTCGTACGATATTAAGTCCGTGATGGATTATTGGATGTATTTACAAGAACAACACGAGCTTATACGGAGTCATACGAAATACAGGACTTACTTTTCCAATTTTTAGGAAGTGTTTTTCACAATCCTCCCGATAGCTGGGGGGTCCGCCCGTGACTAGGATTGTCATTTACTTTATTGCTGTTACACAAAAAAAAGGGCGGCCTTTGTGTTGATTTTTTGGTTTCTAAATTGTTTTTGCTGTCTCGATACTTTTCTTATCCCTAGGACAGCACAATTGTACGAATAAAGAATGTTTGTTTACCCTGCCTTCCTGAAAAAAAAAAGAAGTCGGTAGAGCACTTGCTCGCAAAAAAAAAAAAAAAAGCGGCTCAGGGCAAGCTGCCCTGTCTTGCTGTCGAACAGTAACCCCATACTGCATACCAGGATATCGATCCAGACATCACAGGCTCTTGGTGTAGGCTGTGCTACTGAGACAAGGATCATTTAGCACACGAATGGCTGAGTACATACACGCTCCAGACTATGTTCGTTTTGGTTTTAAGGCATGTACTCTAAACGCTTCCATGGTGGCAAATGAGAAAAGGCTTCCACCCTTCTGCTATCGCATTGCAGCATCAGCTGTTGCTATACTGCGCCCAGCTGGCTCCGCTTCGCAACGCCAGACGGCTACGTTTTGCTCTGCAACGCCTAACACTCTCGCCCACCTGCAGCTGACTCTTTTGCAACTCATTCAAACTTTAGCGTATTGTTTTGACCGAATGCAGTCGATAATCAACACTTCCAATTCGCACTGCAGTAAGATATGTGGAAGGGAACGCTGGTATGAAGATGGCATGATGATCAGCTTTCTTTTCCTAGCTCAGAACTTGCTGATAACGTGGAGAAGGGAAAAGCCAATGACCAAATTTTTCTAGGTAACAACTTACGAGATCAATGAGAGTAATACTTAAAATTCACTGTTAGAAAAGATGTCGAACGCTTTCCAACGAATGAAGAACTCTGTGCTTCACATAATTACAAGGTGATTGTGCAAACGACTCCCTTAAGTTTGATGGTCCTTGAAGAATGTGGACACAATGGTTTTTGCTATAGTACGTGGAAACATGGCACTACTGGGCACTACAGAAATAGCCGGTCGAAGTGGCTGAGCGGTTGTAGGCGCTTCAGTCTGGAACCGCGCGACCACTACGGTCGCTGGTTCGAATCCTGCCTGGGGCATGGATGTGTGTGTCGTCCTTAGGTTAGTTACGTTTAAGTAGTTCTAAGTTCTAGGGGACTGACGACTTCAGCTGTTAAGTCCCATAGTGCTCAGAGCCATTTGAACCATTTTGAACTACATAAATAGGCACATTGTAACAGCTATAAGGTCAGGCTACGCGGCCGATTTTGTAAAGGAATGTATGTGCCAGTACTTGACGCTACAGGAGAATCAGCTGTGCACTGGATCTCATCTAATCTACAGACCTGTTTGTATACACAGATTGAGCATAGGCTCTCAGCGATAACACAGATATTCGTTTGTTCTACAGCCAGCGATATTTAAGATTACAAACTTTATATGAATTTAAGGAAAAACATCGTTCTACCACTGTGTATTTTAAAATCTTACTTTATTCAGTACTTCTAGTTACCATTGTGGGCCGTTTTGAACTATGTCTGTAAAAGACGTGGGACATCGTCTCGTCACACAAAAATAGTGTGTCATTCGATATTGTGCATAGTACAGTCATCAAAATGCAGCATCTCTGGATATGTAGTTACAAAATACAATTACACACAGATGTACATGGTATTGATCAGTGTGTGATGAGGCGAGGACGATGTATCCATACCTGTTAGACGCTCTTGAATACGGGCCTTGGCCGGAACTGGTAGCACTCAATAAAGTACGTTTCTAAAACACAGACAATGGAATGGTTATTGAAATTGTTGCAGGATCTCTAAGACCACGATTCTGATGAATAAAATTATTTTAAAAATTTGTTAAACTACGCGTTTTTCCCCAAGTTAAAATATTGATAACTTTCTTTGTCTTAACATGTAGCAGTCCATTTAGTTCGTCGATATGCTTACGACTACATTCTTGCCAATATTTACGAAAACGCCACACATAAAAACGGGATTTTCTGATGCTCAAGTGTATTGAATTTGTGTACCCTACAGAACAATCTTCTTAGTGTCACTATCCTGCCGTACAGATTCAAAGTAAGAATATTACGCATTTCTTGCTTAGAGAAATGGAACAAATCAGTTGGTTCTTTCTGTGTTTTATGTGGTCTACTGTGGGCTGGGTGGGACTTATGGAGGCATCATTAATTCATTGAAACTAATGGAAAACGTTTTTGTACCATATGTTCGCCGTCACCAGCAGACCAAATTCCAGGCGATCATCCCAAATTGCTACGCACAACAAATGTCTGAAATTTTTGCGACATATTTCTAAGATCACGATCTCGAACAGACTTGAAAATGTTTTTGTTATGTTTGTCTATTGCCGAAATACAGAGTTTCAAAGCTACACTACTTGCGTAAGTGGAATACGCACGTAAAGATTAGTAAATGAATCGACTGGTGATGACGGTTATATCCGTGATATCCTGTGATTTAAACTGAAGGGTATATCTGCGATAAATGGATGAATGAATGATGCACTTGATTAAATTTTGCGGGGACACTTCTTCAAAATTCTATTAACTGTAGGCTTTAAAATTTGCTGAAAACATGATTCACGTAAGTAAGATATTAAAATTTGAATGACTCATGAACCTCTTTTCATATAATTTGCATGCCCTTATGTGGCAGGAGAAAGAGGTGAAAGAGAGGAAAATGCTCCTATCAGAGCACAGAAAGTTAAATATGCTACTGTTTCAAAGAGTCTGACTCAAAATTTTTGGAAAAATGGTTAAAGATGCTGAGGAAGGTACACTGATGCAGCTTGTGGCCCACTTTACAGTAAGTCTTTTAAGCAGGTGCATATTCGCCTTTTTACTATCCCGATAGGAGCATTTTTCCGCTGGTGATTGCTGAACAAAAGTGACGTATTCCATTGAAGTTTGGAATTGTTTTTGATGATGGTAATGCCAGTTTTGGTACTGTCAGTTTGTAGGGGTGGATGAAAATTGGAAAATTGAAATTTGCACTAAGTGGTAAGTTCCTATGGGACCAAACTGCTGAGGTCATCGTTCCCTAGGCGTACACATTACTTAATCTAACTCAAATCAACTTACTCTAGGGACAACACACACACACATGCCCGAGAGTGGACTGGAACCTCCCACGGCGGGAGCCGCTCGAACCTTGGCTAGACGCCATAGACTGCGCGGCTACCCCGCGCGGCTGAAAATTGGAATCTGCTAGTTTTGAGAAATAAGTAGTCAATAGATGATAAGGGCTTTTGTGGAAGAGTGTTTTGAAAAGGATGTGAGATGGAAACAACGAGAAATAGGATGCTGAAACAAACGCTTGGCAAGCGAAGGATGAGAGCGGAAAGAAGAAGAGCTCTGAACGGTGAGTTCTGATGGATTCGGGTGGTAGATCTACGAGTGGATTTAGTGGTTAGATCAGGTGTGTGTGTGTGTGTGTGTGTGTGTGTGTGTGTGTGTGTGTGTGTGTGTGGGTGGGTGGGTGGGTGGGTGGGCGGGTGTGTGTGTGTGTGTGTGTGTGGGTAAGTGGGTGTGGTGGAGGAGGGTGTGGGGTCGCTTAAAGTTTCGTTGGGGATAGAGATTGAAGGTGTAAGGTCGGAGATATTTTCTGTCATAATCACAAAAAAGTATGAGAGATGATGAGCAGTTATGAAACTATTGCATGATCAGTTTGTTTGATGCTGGGTCGTTGCTGTTGGCTTATTTCTTTTAAATGTGTTATAACATATTTGCAGTCAGTTCCACAAGAAACTGTACTCAGTTATCTCTATGAAATAAAAGAAACTATTATAAATGTTGTGGTTGGCAGGAGAGCCAACACCGTGTTACTAGAGGAGGCCGAAAGGCACGCGATTTAGCTCACGCAGGCTGGCGTGAGGTCTAGAACAGGACAAGGAAATTAGAATTTAGAAACAGCGGACGGAGGTGGTGGAATACTTAACTTTAATCCATTAAGGATGAACGTCGGTCTTGACGGTACATGATTTACAATATCAATAGTAACTGATAATGGCGCCTTGCTAGGTCGTAGCAAATGACGTAGCTGAAGGCTATGCTAACTATCGTCTCGGCAAATGAGAGAGTATTTTGTCAGTGAACCATCGCTAGCAAAGTCGGTTGTACAACTGGGGCGAGTGCTAGGAAGTCTCTCTAGACCTGCCGAGTGGCGGCGCTCGGTCTGCAATCACTGATAATGGCGACACGCGGGTCCGGCATATACTACCGGACCGCGGCCGATTTAAAGGCTACCACCTAGCAAGTGTAGTGTCTGGCGGTGATACCAGATTCCTCCCCCGCAAATCGGTGTACGGTTGTGGAATAAGGCTTCTGCCCGCCGTGGGGAGGACTCCATGTTGACGTATGCGACGAGGTGGGGAGCCTAACAACAGGCGAGACTGTGCCACCCGCACCCTGCCATTCGGACCGCGGGGAGCTAGGAAACGCCTGAAAACCTGCTCCAGGGTGCACGCCAACATGCTGTGTATGCGCCCGTAGAGAGACAGGAGGGGCCGAAGGGTCGACCTCCATCGGGCCGGGGCACCCGACGGGCGAAGACGACATATGGTCCGGAGCGGGCAAAAGTTCCATGTCGGAGGACAACTGGACCCGGGAAGCGATCGGCGGCGCGTGACCCAGGGAGGCGCCCGACGGCTGCAGCGGTGCGTCTACTGCAGGCGTCGCCGGCGGGAGAACAGGCGGCGGCGGCGGCGGCTGCGGCGGCGGTGGCGGCGGCGCGTCGCCATGGGGCAAAATGGAAGGCAGCGTCAGTGACACCTGGGGCTGAGGCGAGCCAGAAGATGGGTCCCCGGGACGCCAACCGGACGGCACCGTCGCTAAAAGCAGACGGCGAGCGGCAGATCCCGTGCGACGAGGCGCAGCTGATTGAGATGCCGACGCACCTCACCAGAGGCCCCCAAAACCAGATACATAGGGCTGCCGAGGCAGCGAAGAATGCGCCCTTCGAGCCAACGCCGTGAACCTCGATAGTGGCGATAGTAGACAACGTCGCCTGGAGAAAAAGCAGGTGTCTGCTGCTGCACTGGAACCTGATGCGGCGGATGCAGCAAAGACATCAAGGTTCGCTGATGACGACCGTGGAGCAACTCAGCCGGCGAGCGACCATCTCGGGGCTGAGAGCGATACGAGGACAAAAAGAGCAATAACGCGTCCTCCCGAGAATGCGACTTCAACATCTGGGACTTGAAAGTCCAGACCAATCGTTAAGCGGCACCGTTTGACTGTGGCGAAACGGCGCGGACGTCAGATGTTGAATGCCATTGGCCCTGCAGAATGACGGAAATTCTGCGGACATGAACTGTGGGCCATTGTCGGAAACAATAGTCTGTGGAAGACCTTCAATGCAAAAGATAGCGGATAACGCTTGGATGGTGGCAGATTACGTCGTGAAAGACATTTGGACAACAAAAGGAAAATTACTGAATGAATCTACCACAACCAACCATCAAGCATTCCAGAATGGACCAGCAAAATCGATGTGTAAGCGTTGCGAAGGGGAAGTGGCTTTTGGCCATGCAAAGAATTTCCCCGGAGGTGCTGATTGTTGTTCGGCACACTCCAAGCAAGAAGAGCACATATTCGTAATCGCGGCAACGATTCCGAAAGAAGTACAGTGCTGACGAGCAAGTTGTCTCGTTCTCACTATACCCCAATGTCCTTGGTGGAGAAGCTGTAAGACAGAGGACTGTAACTAACGTGGTACCACGACCCTGGACTGACCATTATCAGAACGCAACAGTAAAACAACATGTCGTACAAAAAGTCTCTCCTTGTGAGCAAAAAATCGGCGAACCAACGGGTCCCCGATCTGTGACTTCGACAAGGGCCATTGCGTAGCAACAAAACGCAGAACGGGAGCAAGGACAGGGTCGGCAGCTGTGGCTGTAGCTACACGACGAAAATCAATCGGAAACGATTCGACCACGTCATCGGTTTCCGCATCAATGAACATACAAGCAAGTTCAGAGGAATCGAATGCCCTATCCTCAGAAACAGGCAAGCGGGACAACGCACCGGCGTTTCCGTGCTTAGCAGTGGACCGATACAAGATACCGTAGCGGTACTGCGAGAGGAAAATAGACCAACGAATGAATTTCTGCGTTGTACGTGGAGGTACAGGATTGGTCGGATGAAAAAGCGATGTCAAAGGTTTGTGGTCTGTGATTGTGGTAAAGTGACGACCATACAAGACATCATGAAACTTTGTAACACCAAATACGAGAGCCAATGCTTCTTTCTCGATCTGTGAATAATTTCTTTGCGCAGACGAGAGCAATTTGGACGCAAAGGCAATAGAGCGATCGCGCGATTCATCTTTGTGCGCAAGCAGAGCACCGATCCCGAAATCCGATGCGTCCACCATCAACAAAAGGGGCTTCTGGGGATCGAA
Source organism: Schistocerca gregaria (assembly GCF_023897955.1). NCBI lineage: Eukaryota > Metazoa > Arthropoda > Insecta > Orthoptera > Acrididae > Schistocerca > Schistocerca gregaria. The sequence goes on from NC_064923.1 coordinate 459,824,152, forward strand.
TGGCGTAAGGCAAGTATTGGAAAGCAACGCCGATTTCAACTGGCGAAAGGTGCGTTCGCATTCCGTCGTCCAGACGAACGGAACACCTTTACGGCGTAAGCGATGAAGCGGAGCTGAAATGGAAGAGGCATGCGGCACATATTTATGATAATAGTTGATTTTTCCCACCACACTCTGTAGCTGCTTCAAATTCCCCGGCGATGGCAAGTCTTGTATGGCACGGAGGTGCGTTGGACTGGGATGTATGCCTTGGGCATTGAGTACATGTCCCAGGTATGTCTAGTCCCGACCAAAAACACACATTTGTCCTTCCGCAAGCGAAGACCATTTTGTCGCATTTTGGCATTGACCATTTTGGCCAATCTCAGAACATTATTTCAATAATGTTCTTCTTCCGTCTTTCCGGAGATCACAATATCGTCCAGATAATTTGCTGCAGTAGGGACCGACGCACAAACAGTTTGTAGATATTGCTGAAACAATGCAGGGGCGGATGCACACCCGAATGGCAGTCGTTTGAATCTATACAAACCAAGATGCGTGGTAACCACGAAAACGCGCTGGGATTCTTTGTCCACCGGTATTTGCAAGTACGCATCTGCGAGGTCCAACTTCGAAAAATATTTACCCGGGCACAGTTTGTCAAAAAGATCTTCCGGGCAGGGTAAAGGAAAAGTTGCAATCACTAGTTGTGGATCCACTGTTGCCTTGAAGTCCACACAAAGTCTCAATTTGCCGGAAGGTTTTGGCAAAATTACTAAGGGTGATGCCCAGAGAGAAGCCTGCACACGTTCAATTACACCTTGTGATTCCAAATCGTGTAATGGTTTTGCGGCCTCATCACGCAATGCGTGGGGAACATTGCGCGCTCTGAAAAAATTTCGGTTGCGTGTTTACTTTCAGTCCCAAATGTCCTTTATAGTTCTTAGCGCAACCGAGGTGCAAAAATGTCTGCAAATTCTTCACATAGACGAGAAACACTGTCTGAAGGCACAGTCTGGTTCGCTGATAGGACCTGATTTACTATAGACAAGTTAAACAACTGAAATAAATCGAAACCAAACAAGTTCACTGCAGAAGAAGAACGAAGGACGTAAAATGACACAAGTTTTGTTTGTCCTTTGTATGTTGCAAGATGGCTGCACTGTCCTAACACAGGGATACGTTGCCCTGAATAGCTTGTTAACTGAACATTTGCGGCACGCAACGGAGGTGTGCCCAGCAGTTTGTAAGTGTCTTGATTGATCAGTGAAACTGCAGCTCCGGTATCGAGCTGGAATGGTATCTCTTTGCCGTTAATGTCCAAGTCCACAAAAAGTTTATTGTCCTGCTGAGGACAAGAGCGACTGTCTCGTGCAACGTGAACTGACACTGGTACATAATCACGTGCGACTTGACGGGAGTTCCTGCGATGCCGACGCACACTATTTTTGGGACGAACACAGTCACATTTACAGAGAGTGGCACTGCGCGGAGTGGAATGAACTACATGAATTTCCATTTGCGTAGTTTCGCGAGCCTGAGTATCCTTGGTTCGATTCCGATTCCGACGCGAAGCAAAGGGCCTGGAACGGTTTTGAGCTTCCGATCTGAGCTTTCTCTGGCAAACACTCTGAACATGTCCTTTTTTATTACAATAAAAGCAAATAGCTTGGCGTGTCGGGCAGTTCTCACGCGAATGTCTAGTAGCGCAACGCGGGCATGATTTTATCACTGTATTTGCTTGCCGGCGCGGCACACGTGGCTGGGAGCCTGGCGGCAGCGGCGCGGCCTGCCGCGAGGGTTGTTGACTGCTCCGTGCAGCTCGCCCTGCGGGCCGGTTAACCAGACACACTGCTGGCGAAGTTTCAAATGATTCCTGAGCAAAGTGTCTCCTGCCGATCCAATACGTCCATCACTTGTTGAAGGGAGGGATTTACTAGTTTCAAAATCTGTTCCCTTATACGAACATCAGAAACGTTCTGTGCAATAGCATCACGTACCATAGTATCTGAATAAGGGAGTCCACACAGACACTCAAAAGCACTATCACTAGTGAGGCCTTGCAAGGTTGCAACCCACTCCCGATTAGTTTGACCTGCCGTACGTTTCGTACGAAAGAAGGTATACCATTTGGCAACTACATTGACTGATTTTTTGAAATATGCATCTAATACTGACAAAATTTCTTCGTAGGACAGAGTTGCTACGTCGCGGCGGGGTAATAATTTGACTATCACACGGTGCGTTCGTACCCCGACGGATGAAAGGAGAAAAGGCTGCCGCTCGTTACCTTGAATTCTGTAGGCGGCGAGATGGAATCCAAATTGGCGTGACCACTCCGTCCAGCTTTCCAGTGCAGCATCAAAAGGTCGAAAAGTGGGTGCAACAGCGTGTTGTGGCTGCGTTAGCGGTGGAGCGGCGGCTGCCGCATCGTTTTGCATTGCACGTTGACCCTGGACGAGCTGTCCAAGGGCATCCAGTAAGGCCTGCGTCTGCTGATTCTGTAAGCGATAAAATTCGGACAGTACATCTGGAGATTGTGGCGAAGCCATTACACAAATAAATCAGGACAATATCGATAAGAACGCGGTATGGCCTCGTCGCCAATGTTGTGGTTGGCAGGAGAGCGTACACCGTGTTACTAGAGGAGGCCGAAAGGCACGCGATTTAGCTCACGCAGGCTGGTGTGAGGTCTGGAACAGGACAAGGAAATTAGAATTTAGAAACAACGGACTTAGCTGGTGGAATCCTTAACTTTAATCCATTAAGGATGAACGTCGGTCTTGACGGTACATGATTTACAATATCAATAGTAACTGATAATGGCGCCTTGCTAGGTCGTAGCAAATGACGTAGCTGAAGGCTATGCTAACTATCGTCTCGGCAAATGAGAGCGTATTTTGTCAGTGAACCATCGCTAACAAAGTCGGTTGTACAACTGTGGCGAGTGCTAGGAAGTCTCTCTAGACCTGTCGAGTGGCGGCGTTCGGTCTGAAATTACTGATAGTGGCGACACGCGGGTACGACGTATACTACCGGACCGCGGCCGGTTTAAAGTCTACCACCTAGAAAGTGTGGTGTCTGGCGGTGACACCACAATAAATGTATGTCAACATGAAAATACGTGTTATTACTAATCGAACAGTTTCCTAATATTTCCAGAATTTCTTTGTGGAAACATTCCCAAGGCTGTGGCTAAGCCATTTCTCGGCAATATCCTTTCTTTCAGGAGTGCTAATTCTGCAAGGTTCGCAGGAGAGCTGTAAAGTTTGAAAGGTAGGAGACGAGGTACTGGCAGAAGTACATCTGTGAGGACGGGGCGTGTGTCGTGCTTGGGTAGCTCAGCTGGTAGGGCACTTGCCCGCCAGAGGCAAAGGTCCCGAGTTCGAGTCTCGGTCAGGCACAAAGTTTTAATCTGCTAGGAAGTTTCAGTTTCCTAATAGTTAATCAAGTCGCAGCTATTATCGATTACTGCTTGGCACGTTAGCTCTCTCGCCGCTACATCATTCACGTTACCAACCTCCAAATATTGTTTGACCAATTCTCAGCGAATTTCTTTGACTTTCTAAGAATTTTAGCTGCAGCTCCATATGAAACCTTAGTCCTCTGTGGATGATTTACACGGAACACTACCTCATAACGCTTCGGATATTTTGCACTCATTTTAAACTACAACCTTCAAAACAAAACATTCAGCTCTCACACTGTTTATTTATGCACTGCGCAGAAGCTCACAGAGTACAGATTCGATACCACTACCAGAGATGTCGCTGAGGACGTTATGTTTAAAATTATTGTGTACAATTTCTTGTAGAACTGACTGTACTTTGTTTCTTTTATTCCATCTTGTGTAAATGGGTGGTAACTGTGGCTAGTCGAAGACTTGAAGAAAATAAAATACCAACAGCCGTAATTTTATTTAATAATTTCATTTAGCTTCGAGTTTCGGTGACTCATTCGCACCATCTTCAGGCCCGTAACACGAAACTAGTAAGTCATCTGGTTGCTTGTGCTATTATAGGGACCACTAATCCAACTAGTTTCTCTAGACTTCTGAAAACTTCTCTGTTGACGTGGACTCTTCACACCTCTAACGACAATTACAGCTGTTGGTATCTATTTTCTTCACGTTTGCACTTTGTTGTTGTCAGGGCCTTGGGTAATGAAGTTATATGAGTACCTCCTCATGGACCACAGGTGGCGCTCATTTTCGCGGGACTGAACATCCTCTGCGGCAGCGCCGCGATGGGCGTGAACGCGACGCAGATCTTCCTGTGGAGCGGCAGCTCCATGGACTCGGACATATCCACCATCATCATCAGCTGCATCCAAGTGGTGTCGTCGATGGTAGCGTCGCTGCTGGTCGACCGCGTGGGAAGGCGGCCGCTGCTGCTCATGTCCTTCGTAGGGGCGTCCGTCTTCGTGATCGCCGAGGGCGTCTATTTCTACCTCAGGGAGCACTCTACGACTGACGTCACAGACGCTCTGGGCTGGCTCCCTCTTACCTGCCTCGTCTGCTTCTTCGTGAGTATCAGTGCCTCCCACATGAGTACTTGTTTGCTGTAGTGGCCCAGGATCTCCACAAATAGCGCGTAAAATCTTTATGGCGCTGAATAACTTTCCATCTCATTTATCTGTTAAAACTCTCTGAACAGTCTGCAGCAAAATGAATGAAATTTGGGGGGCGTTCAGTAAGTAATGCAACACACTTTTTTCTCGGCCAATTTCAGTTGAAAAAAATGCGGAATTTGATGTGGAATATTGGCACTTCAACCCGTTAAGTTTCACGAAGTTCAGATAGGTAGCGACGCATTACCTAGAATTCAAAATGGTGTCTGCGACGGAGGTGCGTTCCAAGTAGAAAGCTGTCATTGAGTTTCTTTTGGCGCAAAACCAGAGCATCACAGATGTTCATAGGTGCGTACAGAATGCCTACAGAGACCTGGAAGTGAACAAAAGCACGGTGAATCGTTGTCGAGGCGTCTGTCATCATCACAACAAGGTCGCCAAAACCTGTCCGATACTCGGCGTGCTGGCCAGTTACGCACAGCTGTGACTCCTGCAATGTTGGAACGTGCGGACACTCTCATTCGAAGTGCTCGACGGATCACAGTCAAACATCTCGCTGCTCAATTGGGCATCTCTGTTGGCAGTGCTGATACACTTGTCCGCCAGCTGGGTTCCCCGCCGCCTGACGGAAGTCCGTAAGAAGGAACGAAGGTTCATCTGTGCGGAATTGGTTGCGTATTACGAGGCTAATTGTGAGAATTTTTTTGTCGTACGTCGTAAAAGGAGCTGAATCATGGGTTGATCATCTCGAATCGGAAACAAAACGACGATCCATGGAGTGGCACGACAACACTCTCCTTCGCAGAAAAAGTTCGAAGCCACACCCTCAGCTGGTAAAGCCGTAGCGACGGTCTTGTGGGACTCCGAAAAGGTTATTCTGTCTGATGTCCTCCTTTATCGTGCAACGATGAACTCTGAAGTGTATCGTGCTACTCTCAGGGTATTGAAGAAACGACTTCAGCGAGTTCGTCGCCACAAAAACGCAAATGAACTTCTACAACGCAAGCCGCCACACAGGTCTGCGTACCCTAGGGAGCTGATCTCACAAAACTTCATTGGACGGTTTTTCGTTGGGCATGACGTCTGTCATCATGGCAAAAAGGTCGCGCAAACCTGTCCGCTCTCTCGCGTGACGGACATCCTAACACAGCTGTTACTGCGCAGTGTTGGAACGTGCGGACACTCATTTGAGATTATCGACGGATCACAATCAAACACCTCGCTCCTCAACAGGACGTGTCTGTAAAAAATTTGTAGTGCTGACACATTCGTGCACCGCTTGGGGTAATCAAAGGTGTATGCCCGATGGGTCCTCGCCACCAATCAGAAGACCTTAAAGAGCAACGAAGGACCACCTTTGAGGAATTTCTTGTGCGTTACGAGGCAATTTTTTGTCGAACATCATCACTGGCCGCGAAACATGGGTTCATCACTTCGGACCGGAAACAAAACAGCAATGTATGGAGTGGCGACACGCCACCTCTCCTTCCAAACGGTGGACGAATATGTCAGCACTACAATCTTTTTACAAAGATGTCCAGTTGAGGGAACAGTTTAGAACCGCAACCTCAGCCGTTAAAGTCGGGGCGACGGTCCTCTCGGGCTCTGAAGAGGCTCTTCTGTTTGATGTACTCCTTCGGGATGCAACGATCACATGGAACATCTTCTTTTTCACCATGACAGTGCCCGCCCACAAAGAGGGCTGCAACAATACGACACTTCGGGTTCACTGTTATTATCATCCTTCATAAAGTCACGATTTGGCCGCATCCGATTGTCATCTGTTTCCAAAACACACAGAACGCTTTCGAGGACTTCACTTTGATCGTGATGAAGCGGTGTAAGAAGAGGAGAGGTTGTGTCTCCGTCAAAAAAGTCAAACGTTCTACAGTGACGGTATCAACAAATTGGTCTCTCGTTGAGAGACATGTGCTCGTCACCAGGGTGACCATGTTGAGAAATAAATACGTAAACATGAAGAGTAAAGTTGTAGAATGTAATAAGGTTTTTTTTCATTCAAAGAGCTTGAAGAGTTTTCACGCGAAACGTTTTCAGGCGTTAATTTTCAGTACGCTATCCTACCTAGAAGGAAATACTGTGGGAGTAACAACGAGCAGCCTCCTATTGGGACAGGGATGATAAAGTGGAGAGAGAAGGGGTTGGAGAGACTGACAGGGGGAAGTAGGAGAGAGGGGCAAGGAGGAATGGCCGGAAAAAGGGGCGAGCAGAAATTGGACATAGGAGTAGGAGATCGACAGATAGAGGGAGGAGGAGCAGGTAGACAGAGAAGGAAAAGAGGAAGGAGATGCGCATAGAGAGACTATTTCCACCTGAATGGAAATTAATTACATGTGGTGTTCCTCAAGGTTCCATCTTCGATGCATTGCTTTTTCTTGTGTACACTAATGACCTCCCATCTGTTACATTGCCAGATGCTAAGTTTGTTTTGTTTGATGATACAAACATTGCAATAAGTAACAAGTCAAGTACAGATTTAGGATAGCTGTCAAACAAAGTTTCACTGACATTAATAAGTGGTTTAAAACTAATTCACTGCATCAAACTTTGAGAAGACCCACTATATGCAGCTCAGAACCTGTAGGAGATTTGCTTCCAGCATGTGTATAACATATGAAGACAAGCAAATCGAAGAGGTTGACAGCGTTAAATTTCTGAGATTACAACTTGATAATAAATTCAGTAGAGAAGGTCATACCACAGAACTGCTTAAGCGCCTAAACAAGTCGGTATTTGCAGTGAGAATGATATCAGATGTGGGAGATATAAATACAAAAAACTTTCATACTTTGCTTACCTTTATTCTATTATATCATATGGGATCATATTCTGGGGCAAATTATCGAACTGAGCAAGAGTTTTTTGGTTCAAAAGTGTGTGACAAGAATCATTTGTGGTGTAAATTCAAGAATATCATGAAGAAACCTACCCCAGGAACTTTGTATTTTAACCATTACTTCTCAGTTTATTTATTCCTTAATGAAATTTGTTGCAAATAATACACCTCTATTTCCAACCAATAGATCAATACATAGTATCAATACTAGGAATAATAACAATCTACATAAAGATCTAAAATCGTTTACCTTGGTCCAAAAGAGGGCTCAATATTCAGGAACACACATTTTCAATAAATTGCCAGCAACCATTCTGTTGGGCAGCTCCTTCTACTCTATTGATGAATATCTTAACAGACACTGTTAAGCAGCTTAAGTAAAAATGTATGTTAGATTCCAGTTTTGACAGTTCTCGGTCACAACAGTCAAGATTAGGTATATGTGTATGATAAATTTATTAATAGTGCACTACAGTGCTTTATTCTGACAGCGTGTTAATTTTTTAAATATTAGCTGTTCTAGTTTACTGCATTGTATTCAGCTATTTCGACAATCTCCTGACAAATGATTGGGGTACTAAGTATTACATCCAAATTTTTTATTTTACACTCTCTGACATGTTCCATGCCCACCAAAATCATGTAATTTTTTGTGTCTATGGAACGATAGCTGAATTCTAATCCAATATAATTCAAGGAGGAGGAGATGGACAGTTAGAAGGATGAAGAACAGATAGACATAGAATGGAAGGAGGAAAAAGATGGTCACAGAGACGAGAAGGAGGAGGAGGAGGAGGAGGAGGAGGAGGAGGAGGAAGAGATCGACAAAGATAGAGAACATGGCCTTAGAAGGGGTGTGGTGGAGATAGAGAGGGCTTAGGAGACTGACTTCGATGGGGTTGGAGGAGGTGGACAGAGGGGAAGGAGAAGATGGAGTGACAAGGAGCACATGGAGAGAGAGGGTGGAGGAGATGGTTACAGAGTTGAAATAGGAGATAGACAGAGGAATGAACTAACAGAAGAATGGAATAAATACATGTCTGGACAATGCCTGGCACTTTTAGGTAGTACAATAAAACAAGAGCAACTATTGAAAAAAAAGGTCATCATGAGGCTTAAGTACCTAGAGAAGAATTAAACTAAGATTGGCAGCTCCCATTCTCTGAACAGTGACACTGTATATCTAATAATGTGTTATCATGATGGTTTACCTTGCCATAGGCTCACCATTCAAAATTTGAAAGTAAATCCCTTTACCTTTATCACAGTTTTTTATCAGTTTTCTCAAAACAACAGCTTTTAGGTCCAGTTGGAGACCAATCTGTAATTCAATTATTTCCTAACACATCACTTCATTCACCCAGCATAAACCTGTTTCTACAGCATTTTTACCATCATCAATATATACTATACTATTCATGTGTTGTTGTTGTTGTTGTTGTGGTCTTCAGTCCTGAGACTGGTTTGATGCAGCTCTCCATGCTACTCTATCCTGTGCAGTACCTACTGCAGCCTACATCCTTCTGAATCTGCTTAGTGTATTCATCTCTTGGTCTCCCTTTACGATTTTTATCCTCCACTCTGCCCTCCAATACTAAACTGGTGATCCCTCGATGTCTCAGAACACGTCCTACCAACCGATCCCTTCTTCTTGTCAAGTTCTGCCACAAGCTCCTCTTCTCCCCAATTCTATTCAATACCTCCTCATTAGTTATGTGATTTACCCATCTAAACTTCAGCGATCTTCTGTAGCACCACATTTCGAAAGCTTCTATTCTCTTCTAGTCCAAACTATTTATCGTCCACGTATCACTTTCAGAAATGACTTCCTGACATTTAAATCTATACTCGATGTTAACAAATTTTTCCTCTTCAGAAACGCTTTCCTTGCCATTGCCAGTCTACATTTGATATTCTCTCTACTTCGACCATCATCAGTTATTTTGCTCCCCAAATAACAAAACTCTTTTACTGCTTTAAGTGTCTCATTTCCTAATCTAGTTCCCTCAGCATCACCCAAGTTAATTAGACTACATTCCATTATCCTCGTTTTGCTTTTGTTGATGTTCATCTTATACCCTCCTTTCATGACACTGTCCATTCCATTCAGATGCTCTTCCAAGTCCTTTGCTGTCTCTGATAGAATTACTATGTCATCGGTGAACCTGAAAGTTTTTATTTCTTCTCCATGGATATTAATATCTACTACGAACTTTTCTTTTGTTTCCTTTACTGCTTGCTCAATATAAAGATTGAATAACATTGGGGATAGGCTACACCCCTGTCTCACTCCCTTCCCAACCACTGCTTCCCTTTCATACCCCCAACTCTTATAACTGCCATCTGGTTTCTGTACAAATTGTAAATAGCCTTTCGCTCCCTGTACCTTACCCATGCCACCTTCAGAATTTGAAAGAGAGTATTCCAATCAACATTGTCGAAAGCTTTCTCTAAGTCTACAAATGCTAGAACAGTAGGTTTGCCTTTCCTTAATCTTTCTTCTAAAATAAGTCGTAGGGTCAGTATTGCCTCACGTGTTCCAACATTTCTATGGAATCCAAACTGATCTTCCCTGAGGTCGGCTTCCTAAGTTTCTCCATTCGTCTGTAAAGAATTCGCGTTAGTATTTTGCAGCTGTGACTTATTAAACTGATAGTTCGGTAATATTAACATCTGTAAGTACCTGCTTTCTTTGAGATTGGAATTGTTATATTCTTCTTGAATTCTGAGGGTATCTCACCTGTGTCATACATCTTGCTCACCAGCTGGTAGTTTTTTGTCGGGGCTGGCTCTCCCAAGGTTATCAGAAGTTTTAATGGAGTGTTGCCTACTCTGGGGCCTTGTTTTGACACAGGTTTTTCAGTGCTCTGTCAAACTCTTCACGCAGTATCATATCTCCCATTTCATCTTCTTCTACCTCCTCTTCTGTTTCCATAATATTGTTCTGAAGTACATCGCCCTTGTATAGACCCTCTATACACTCCTTCCACCTTTCTGCATTCCCTTCTTTGCTTAGAACTGGGTTTCCATCGGAGCTCTTGATATTCATGCAAGTGGTTCTTTTTTCTCCAAAGGTCTCTTTAATTTTCCTGTAGGCAATATCTATCTTACCCCTAGTGATATAAGCCTCTACACCCTTACATTTGTCCTCTAGCCATCCCTGCTTAGCCATTTTCCTCTTCCTGCCGATATCATTTTTAAGACGTTTATATTCTTTTTTTCCTGCTTCATTTACTGCATTTTTATATTTTCTCCTTTCATCAATGAAATTCAATATTTCTTCTGTTACCCAATGGTTTCTACTAGCCCTCGCCTTTTGCCTATTTGATTCTCTGCTAGCTTCAATATTTCATCCCTCAAAGCTACCCATTCTTCGTCTACTGTATTTCTTTCCCCCATCCCTGTCAATTTTTCCGTTATTCCCTCCCTGATACTCTATACAACCTCTGGTTTAGTCAGTTTATCCCGGTCCCATCTCCTTAAATTCCCACCTTTTTGCAATTTCTTCAGTTTTAATAGATTGTGCTCAGAGTCCACATCTGCCCCTGGAAATGTCTTACAATTTAAAACGTGGTTACTAAATCTCTGTCTTACCATTATATAAGCTATCTGATATCTTTTAGTATCCCCAGGGCTCCATACAACCTTCTTTCACGATTCTTGAGCCAAGTGTTAGCTATTATTAAGTAATGCTGTGCGCAAAATTCTACAAGGCGGCTTCCTCTTTCATTTCTTAGCCCCAATCCATATTCACCTACTATGTTTCCTTCTTTCCCTTTTCCTACTCTCGAATTCCAATCACCCATGACTGTTAAATTTTCGTCTCCCTTCACTACCTGAATAATTTCTTTTATCTCATCGTACATTTCGTCAATTTCTTCGTCATCTGCAGAGCTAGTTGGCATATAAACTTGTACGACTGTAGTAGGCGTGAGTTTCATATCTATCTTGGCCACAATAATACGTTCACTATGCTGTTTGTAGTAGCTTACCTGTACTCCTATTTTTTATTCATTATTAAACCTATTCCTGCATTACCCCTATTTGATTATAACCCAGTATTCACCTGACCAAAAGTTTTGTTCCCCCTGCCACCGAACTTCACTAATTACCACTATATCTAACTTTAACCTATCCATTTCCCTTTTCAAATTTTATAGCCTACCTGCCCGATTAAGGGATCTGACATTCCACGCTCCGATCCGTAGAACGCCAGTTTTCTTTCTCCTGATAACAATGTCCTCTTGTGTAGTCCCTACCTGGAGATCTGAATGGGGGACTATTTTACCTCTGAAATATTTTACCCAAGAGCACGCCAACATCATTTAATCATACAGTAGAGCTGTAGTTTCCCCTTGCTCTCTGCTGTTCGCTGTACCAGAACAGCAAGGCCATTTTGGTTAGTGTTACAAGGCTAGATCAGTCAATCATCCGGACTGATGCCCACGCAACTACTGAAAAGGCTGTTGCCCCTCTTCAGGAACCACACGTTTGTCTGGCCTCTCAACAGATACCCCTCCATTGTAATTGCACCTATGGTACAGCTATCTGTATAATTGAGCCACGCAAGCCTCCCCACCAACGGCAAGGTCCTTGGTTCATGGGGGGGGGGGGGCATACTATCCATTTCAAAGTATAAAATGGATTCTCCTAGCTTACCTAACATATCGTATAACCTAAGTCTTGCATTTAATATAGTGACTACAGCAATAAAAATATTTTCAGCAGTGGTATTTTCTACATGACAATCCTTGAAATTGTACTTAATCTGCACCTTATTCTTATTAATGAAATTTATAATTACATTATCTAATTAATCATCCAATGATATCTCATAAAATTGTAATAGGTCAGTAACACACTCAGTTTTAGTCATATTTTGACGTTGTCCTAATTTTTCCATTACGAATTCAGACATATGTTAGCAACATCAGATTTTCCTGGTTTTTCTTGTATTCTGTTAGGATATAATTCAGTATTCAGTTTTTCTTTCACTGTTTTATATTGAAAAATCATGAGGCCTGGGTTCTAATTGTACTTCCATAAAGTCGTTTAAATAATTGTTAAACAAAACATAACTTTTATTACCAAAATCTCACACTTCATTGTTACAAAATTATGTATCCTTTTTCCACGGATTTCTTGCGTCATTAGTTGTTGAAGCTCCAATAAAACTTGTTGTGTCATCATTGTGGATACATTTATTTATTTTTTCTTCTGTACATTTGATACATAAAGGAAACAACAGTTTTTCATTTTTATTGAACTTTATCTGTACTGCCAAAACCGCATGACCCAGTCTGCTAGGTGTTGATACTTTGCATTTCATAAATCCATCCATTTCTTAGAATAACATCTTGGGCTCTATATTTTTATTGAATGTCATTCAGGATAATAATCATAGTGCTGTACAGTTTCATAGACACTACACACTTTGATATAGTTTTCGCACTAACACCATCTGCTTTAGCTCTTAATTTTATCATATTAGTATGATAACCATAAAAGCATCTCTTAGATTCAAAGACTCCACAATGTCAGCTAACTATTTTCATTTATTAAGTCCTTCATACTCTGCTGAATAAATACAATTACGTTCCCACATCGCCACTAAATTATATCCAAAATTTTGTATCTCACTACTTGTTGCTAAAGTCTTTTGATTTATGTCATCCATAGTCCCTTGAGTGTTCATTCTTGGTTTTTAAAATATTTTCGCAACCATGCAAAAACAGCCGTGATATTGTTAAATGGTACTGTTTTTTTATCAAAATCATCTACTTTTGCTCCAACTACACTTAACTTCGCCACCACTAAGAGCATGTTGAATATTATTATTGTTTAACCTATTTAACAAAGTTTTAGGTTATTGACAATGTTTTTCTTTTTGTTCTTCACCCAATACAGCAATTCTTTCACCAGGCAAATATTTAGATCTGTATATAGCTACGTAAATCCCAGCAAATGTTAAATAACAGAAAGGATCGAAATTGGCTATATATAGAAACTGTTTTCTTATTTCTAAACAACTGCATTCATTAATTTATTTCCTCATATCGAATACACAATTGTCTTTAACCTTCTGACTGTGCAGTCTGAGATGTATTTATCTGTCTTTTGGTTTCATAGTGCCAACTCAGTATTCGATGCCAGGAACTGGTCCCACGTAATTTACATTTTCTTGCACATTGAAAAAATGTGGCAAGTAATCTTTCTCTAATTGTATAAAAACAAAAATTTTGGGAAGCTGCTAAGAGGGTGTTCTATCTATAATTTTTAGAGCTAATTGCTTTATCTCTAATTACATCAGTTTAGTTCCTGTGTAGAAAGTAGACGTTTTATTGTATTTTCAGCACAACACTTGGAAACGAATTATGAATCATAACCTTTAGGATAATGAGCTATGAATGTGTAATTCCTGTTTTCTTCAGATCTCATCCACATACAGAAAGAGTATCGCCATTAAAATTGTAGGATAGTATGAGATTTGGAAGATTTATACCAATCTCTTGTTGACCTTCATAATCGAACCAAATGTACCTCTCAGTATAGGTACAAGAAATTCTCATTGGTATTCTTTTTTTTTTACAGAGTGTAAACTGTTTCCCTGTAACTATTTTATAGCATTCCCAGCACTGGAAAACATAATATTTCATATGTTCTCCATTATATAAGAACCGTCTTTACTATTATTTTGGTAACCTTTGTCTACAAATTCTTCACCAAACTTTCTTTCTCATATACCACCTTTTTGCAATCCATATTCCACCTTCCATGCATCTTGATGCCTTATCCATTCTGTCCCAACCGAATTTCCATCAGTTCTCGCTCCCCAACGATGAAACCTGCCCTGAGCAACATCACTTCTTCCACCCTAGTCACTACCTCACCCCATCTCTCCATTTTCCTCTCACCCTCTTTGCCTCACTGTTCTGCAGGATCTCATAGTCATAAACATCGTTCCTCACCTACTTTATCTCTTCATTGATTTGTCCTCGGTGTCGGCGTACTGGCTGCTACACTGGCTGAAAAATGGGTTGAGGAAGTACACCAACTATCTACTGTAAATGGTGTAGCCGACAGATGCACACTTACGTTTCACAGTCTTTTACTTTCACTTTTCACAGCCCACCAATATTACACAGTTATATGGTCAGTGCACTATTGTTTAACTTTCGATAAGCCTCATTAATAGATTTCAGGAGAACATCCACATACTGCTACAGTAGTTTACTATAGAACATCTACAAGCAGTAGAAACCTAACAACAAAGTTCACATTTCTTGAAGAATAAAAAGGTACATTTTACAAATTGGCCTAATTTTTTAACACTTATTCCACAGTTAAGTTGAAGCATTGTTGTTGTTCTAACGAACACAGGGTTCTCGTCTGAAACTCGGCCATAGACTGACTGTTTCATGACCAAAAATTGGGCTCTTATATATTCTCACAATAATAGGTGCTGAAACTACACATCGTTCGAAATTTGATTTACAGAAATTACAATTGAAACCACACTCATTAAATTAACTAAATACATCGAAAAATTGGTTCTTTTTAACAGTTTCTTCTACTGCAATGGTTAAGCCGAATTATTTGTTTAAATCATTAAATTAACAAATATTGTTTCGCAAACAATACTTTTGACAAAATGTTAAATTACTTTGGAATTAAGTAAGGGCTTACTTTGCTAACATGTTCTCAAAGAGAGCCAAATAGATACTTTAAGATTACTAGTAGTTGTCCCTCCAAATGTTTATAATTAGTACGGAATTTACATTTGTTTATACATCAACAATAGAATTTAAGTTACGAAACAATTACTGATTTCACCCTATAATGAAAGTATTAACTATGAATAATCGAAATAAGTTAGAAAATCAATAGCATAACTAAAACTAAGCGCAAAATTAGATCTGGAATTATATTCCTTAAAACTGAGGACGAACCTTTCTCTTTCATGAAAATGCAGATGATATTCACATATGTTAATGGTAATCAGTTAAAACTGAAAAAAAAACTTATTTAAGGAGGCAGGTGGCAAAACAAGAGGGGAAGTAAAATTTTCCCAGCTTGCTTCGTCACACGATCCATCATGATCATGATCATTTCAATTCACCTTCAGCATTAGCACTACATCATATCACCATTAACATTATCAACAGCTATTTAATTCTTATATATAACCTTGTAAAAAGATTTAAAATCGTAAATGTACTCCACCATTGCGTTGTTCTAAAAGAATCGTTATCATTTGTTTTTCTCATTTCTTAAATTTGTTTAACATTTTGCTAAAGAGCGATTTTATACGCTGCCAATCTACCCTTTCGAGGGGAGTTGAAATAGCAACAGCATAAAATGTCAAATGTCAAGGTTCTCCACGGTCAATATGTTGTCCTTCAAGAAGTGTTACTCGACACTACATGGGCAAAACATTATTTGCTCTGGGTATTAGAGACCATAAGGATTTACCAAGTGGTCAGCAAGTGAACATTTCGGTCTTTGTTCACATGTCAGATTCACCTGTAAAAACGTTACCAGTATTTAATCAACTTGAAACCAAGATAGTAAAATTTGTATGAAACGGGAAAGAATGTTAATTAGGAATTAACTGCCTAATAAACAAGAGAAATCACATTAAACTCACTGTAACTGTGACTGAGAGAATAAATTACAACGGTAAGAACCATCGTGGAGACAATACCGGCAGATGTCACTAGATCGCGGAACCAACAATAGGTCGAGAGTTAGACTGTATTGTGCTTGCGATGTTTTATTTATTTCTTAGTTACTAATTTTACACATGACCCGCATCCTAGAAGACACTACAGTCCACGATTCACAGTTAATTTAGTTATTTATATCCATAGTACATACATTACCGGAAAACAGATCGTGGACATATGACGTACAGAAGCCACTAAATCGCGGGACTGTCGAGAGCTCAAGCAAAGGCCGATAATTTCCAGGGCTGTGTCGTACACTGTTCTAGCAGGTCGAGTCATACCGAAGCACAGCACTTGTTTTGAAACGATGTCATTCAGAATAAAATTCAAGATCTATTGACACCTGCGTCCTCCATCGTCATCAAGAGCTATATCGACTGTCGAGATTAAGCGTATTGGTTAGTTAAAACTAGGGGACCTCCACAGGACGATCTTTGGAATTTTATGAAGAGATTTCGGTGGTTCTTAGTCTAATTACGTGATGGAGATAGGGAGACAGAATTAGTATTTAAATAAAATCCGGTAGATTTTCTCTGGGTTATATGATAGGTACATGGTAACCCTAAGAGTTGTGTAATGAAACTCTGTTCTGAAAGTTTGTTGCTTTTTCAAGTCTGTGTCGGTGGCCATTCACCACACGCCATACAAGTTGGCCAGAAGCATGGTTTTAGTGCGTCAGTATTGAAGAGCGGGTACAACTGGTAAAACAGGCAACAGCCCTTATTGGCACCTCTGATTATGTCCGACCTCCAAGTGAAACTCGTGTCTATGATAAGACCAAGGTATTTGACTATGTCACAGCAAGTCAAGTCAGTGCCACCCGCTGTCGAAGGTGTGTTTCTTTCTTTATAGTTATATCAATTGCTCACAAAGGGGCCGCCTGGCAACGGAAAAAAAAATCACTTTTCGTACAAAACCTACATAGATTTAAAAATGTTTTACAATACATGAAAACCGCTGACGATAAATGATGTTTGTTTAAAACATGTTGGTGGACAATATCTATGATTTTTAAAACATTTTAAAAGCTTTCATGTTACCGTTAAAATATAGTCTCCGATGATGATGTGAATTATAATCTGCTATAGTGATGCTGTTGGCACATGAAAACGAAAATGGTCAGGATGAAGGTCGAATGACGAGTGACTATGGAACATTGAGGAACCGCAGATAACGACTAAAGGTCAGAGAGGTGTAGGAAGAAGCGGTGGTTTGGGGGGGGGGGGAGGGGAAGAAAATGGAAGGATGGTTAGCGTTGTGTGACTAGGATCTCAGGACGGGTTTCATTCGTGGGGAGTTGGAGTTGATTGAAATTTTAGCGGGAGAAGACTAATATTGCATGAAAGTTGATGGAAGATGGGATATTGTTGTAGTGGCGTTACATGGATTGGTTTTTAGTGAGTGGGACTTTGGGTGCCGGAACTGCCTTTTGCTATTAATGTGTTGAATACGAAGGTGCTCTAGGAAGAGAAGAAGATGTGGGAAGAGGCTGATTTGGTATAGGATACTAGCTGGGTACGGAAGTTGGGTATGGAAGGCGAGGTAGAGTGCTTGTCTATTCAGGATTCCGAGGGACTTGTAAAATTTAGGGGAGGCAGACGTCCATACGACGTTGGCGTAAGTGAGGGTTTGTTATTTATATATAATTATTTATTTATTGCTTATTTAGCCTGATCAAATCATGACTGAAGGTCATCTCGTGCACCTGACCAGAAACAACACATACCAGAGATTTCACAAAGAAGTTCACAGCAATATTAGTCATAATAATATTAACAATTATAATGGTAATAACATTAATAGTTGACACTAATAAAATAATAATAATAATAATGATCATAATAATAAAAGAGAATGACATAAGGATTTAAATAAATTATTTTAGTACATTTGAATATGATTAGAGTTAACAGGAGTGAAAAGAATGTTGGTGAAGAAGAAGACGACAGTGACAGTAGAAGATAAGAAACAATGAAATAAAAATAGACAACTGTTGACAAGAGGGGGGGGGGGGGGATTTTGCGAGACTAATCGCGGATCTGAGTGTAGGATAGATGGCTATTGTAATAGAATGTGGGCCATTAGCTGTCTTTTGAAGCTCGGAAGGGATTTGATATCTCTGATATTCTGTGGAAGATATAGTCGGGGTTCCTGATATTGATAATGATTTAGAGAGTTTGACAGTGTTATGTGCTGGTAAGAGAGTATTTTACTGTGGTGGGGGCGGGTGTTTCTGCAGTGTTGTTCAGATAGTAGTGTAAAAGATGACGATACATTAGAGGGAGTGGAGTGATTGTGACGACGATCGAGCAAGCATGGGGTATAATAGTTGTACGCTTCTTGGCACGTAACCATGATAATTGTTTGCTGGCAGGAGTGATATGGTCTAGAATGAGAATGTCACAAATGTATCGTGCACAAGCATTCGTCGCCCGTTCCAACCTGCATGTGATTTCGTGTGAAAGTCCTTGGAGAATAGCATCACCATAGTCGAGTATATGAAGTGACTCTACAAGTTTCTTATTAAGCTCGAAAGAAAAAACTTTTTTATGTTTCTGTAGTAAGTGGAGTGATGCTGACACCTTCTTACAGACTGCAATTGTGTGTTCAGTCCAGTCTACGTGATGATCCGGAATTATTCCGAACTTCTTTTCAGAAGAAAGAAAAGTTATTTCTGTGCCGTTTTGATTGATGGTGGAAGAGATTCTTTGCACTGAAGGGTAACAAGTCTTTTATGGACGACTAAAATTAGATGGGTTAAGTTTCAGTCCTATTTTCTAAGGCCAGTTTGACAAGGCAAATAAGTTAGTATTTACATGCTGGATGGGTGTGCACAAGTTTGTTGGGGTTGCACTTAGATGCAGCTGGAGAACGCCATTAACATAAAATGAGAATAGTTGCGGTACCAGTACTGATCCTTGAGAGGTTTTTGATACTACACTCATCCACTGTGACCTTTTTGTTCCAATCATTACACGTTGCTAGCGCAATGTAAGGTATGAGTGGAACCATTCTACAGCACTTGAAGGAAAGTTTAGGCTTTTGAGCTTAGCAAGTAAAATGTCAAACGTGAAATCTGAAAAGCACATAATAGTCGCCTGCTGTTTGTCCATGGTTTGTTTTTAATCATCAGTCACTTATATAAGAGTAGTCGTCGTGTTGCTATTGACCTCCACATGCGGCCTATTAATAGTTTTACTCGGTTTCTGGCTTTGTGCTGGATGTTGAGGAGGTGTGAATTCCATGTTAGTTTTGTGTCAAAGCACAGTCATAAGTACTTTTCAGCGTTAGTAGGAAGTGTGAGTTGGTTGTGGATGCCGAGGCTGGCACACTGGTCCGCTTATTTATGTACAGCAGCAGCGTATGTAAGCATCCAGAGGAAGGCTGCAGTGACACATGATGGGAAGGCTGGTTGGGCAGCTTTCGGCAGTTGTGGTCCACAGAGGGACTTAGTGACGACAGGTGGCGTGAGGGACTGGCGCTACGTTTGGAACTGACGTTCCTGCCTCTCTTCTTTTCTTCCGCTCGTTGTCCAGTGCCTTGATGTGTACCCCTAATCTTTTTGTTTTGTTCGAAATGGCGCGGCTTGAAAACTGAGCAGATATTATGCACGAACAACATGTCACTAATGAAAACTGTAACTGTATTTTAATAAATCCCTTGTACTACAAGTAAGGCACTATTATAGGGTGGGGTGAATGAGGGTACAGCAACTGCCATAAGAACTTCACCTATTAATAAGCTTACAGCACACTTATTACGAAGGTGTTCAATAAGTACCAAAACATTTTTTTTCTGGAAGAAGGTTGGTTTCACACAGGATTCCAATATAGCATATTAATCCCCTTCTTTTAACTGCAAAACCTTATTTTTCAACAAAATCTCCTTTCAATGAAACGGCCTTACACCAGCTAGCTGGGAAGGCGTGTATGGCTGCATGGTTCCATTCTACTCGTCGACGACGACGGCAACGTTTTGCCGCATCAGTAACCTCCCCATCATCCATGTACTGCTTTCCACAGAACGTATCCTTCACCGACCAGATAGGTGGAAGTCGGAAGGTGTGAGATCCG